>NW_009632196.1:0-79916 GCF_000690535.1 Cariama cristata
TGTGTGTGCCCCCAGAGCCCGCTTTGCTTTTGCCGGGTCAGGTCTCCCCTTTCATCTGCTTCAGCTAGCGAAGGCTTCCCTGCCTCCCTCTTAATTTCCTTCTTGTTTACATTTATCCTTAGTGAAGGCTGGCAGGTCACTGCCCTCACTGGTGTCTTTTCCCCTCATCGTCAACACGGGAGTGCTCAGCACCGTGCCTGCTGGGGTGCCCAGTCCGTGTGCTCCATCTTAGCACCCGCTGGGGTTTCTGTCCGGTGTCCAGGGCACGTACGTGTGGATGCCGCTGGGTAATCTTGGCTGCTTCTGCTGGGAATGGGCACGGGTTTGCTCTAACGAGGCTGCGTGGCTCCTGGACCGGAGCTGGCTCCCGCGTGGGCGGTGAGCTCATGTCTGTCTGCACGTGCCCCGTCGGCAGACATGCCTGCGGTCCAAAGCTCTGTTCCCTCGGCGGGTTGCGGGTCCCCTACCAGAGGGGATGCCTCGGTCACGCCCCGGGATGCACGAGGGGAAACGGCCTCTCGGCGCCCGGCATCGCCTCCGATATTCACTGCGGGGTGAGGTCAGACGGAGATGGGCAGTACGGTAAGGCTTGCCATGTTGTGGCCAAGTAACTCCTTTTCTACTGCTTTATTTTCTTCTTTCCCTGAATCTCTAACCTGAAGCACAAGGAAGGGCAAAAGGGAACAATAGATGTCCTGGTACATATTCTTAAAAAAAAAAAACCTTTACAAAAACTGAAAATATTTAAAAAATTGAAGAAAAGTTCTTTAAAAAAAACTATCCCCACTTCAAATTTGCCTATTTGTTTTGTAACAGTAATGCTTCAGTAATGCTTGCTGCTGAAGTTAAATGTCAAATAGTCTTCCCATAAAACTGGTCAAGAAAATGGGGCTGATTGGGGACCTCAGGCACTAATACAACAATAGCAAATACGCCACAGCCTCACAAAGATACAAATTGACCTTGAATGTCAATTAACAGGAGGTTTATCACAATTTTTTGTTACACACAAGGTCTTTGGACTCTGCTGTGTCCCTGTGTTTCCTTTATGTTGTGCTTGCAGAAAAAGAAAAGGAGCACAAAGCTCCTTTTATTTTATTGAAACCAGAAGTTGTTTATAATTCTGTGACCAGTGTGATATTTCCTGGTAATGTAAAAACTCAGTTCAAAAAGGAAATAATGTGTTACCTTGCATTGTTTCCCCAAATAACTTAGAGGGAGATAACTTGACAAAAACATTTCTATCACACCCTCTGGTTAGTTAAGTGTCGTTGTTATGTTTCCAAAAATAGATAGTCCCTGAGCATGCCTGAAATCTGCAACATTGAGGTCAGTTCTGTGTCATGTGTAACCTTTTCTGCCACAGCCATTCTGCCTTAAAGTCGCCGTGGACTTCTCTTCTGTCGGTTTCTTTAACTCACTCATAATTCTGCATCCTTCTACAAAGTAGATGCATGCTTGTAATCAGAGAGGGACAAGCTTGTAATCAGACAGTAGCCAACAGTAGTTGTTTGACAACAGAAAAAACCCAAACGCTCAGAGGTTTGAAATAAGGGAAATGATCACTTTTTATGGCTTCTGGCAAATCTCCATGACTGACTTCCTTAAGAAATGTATCTACTAAATAATGAATAATGAGCCAATATCTCTTTAAACTCTCCACAGAATCGCTTCTTTATCTTATTTTTCAATGACTTATAATGTTTTGGCTTCTGGTTAATTATTGATATTAAATCAACTTGCTGACGGTGGGGTTGTCTTTGCAAAGAGAGGGGCCAGGAATTGCCCAAAGCCCGGGAGGAGCGTGCTGGGATGGGAGCTGGGAGATCGGGGCCATTCCAGAAGGAGCGGGATGCTTTTCCTTGTACTTAGCCTCAGGCATAGACATGACTTACTCCTTCCCTTGGTCCAAAAAAGGAACTTCAGAGGCTTAAATATACACTCGGGCAGCTGCTAATGAGACTGTTCTGTCTCTTCATACATTTCAAAATCTACATGCCATATTTCAGTCTCGGGCCTTCTGGGTGTTTGTGTCTAATTAGGCTGGAGGGCCTCCAGTTTGAGATTACCTACGCTGCTTGGTGCCCAATTTCTTTATATGACTTTGGCAATAAAGCAGATTACCATGAGTGTATGTGCAAGCAAATTAAGGACAGATGTAAGCATTCTTGTAAGCCCTATTCCTCCTTTCTTAGCAGGGCTTGAATTCCTCCTTCATCTGGTTCTTTCTACATAAAACGACAAGTGTGCCAATTATAGCATATTTGTAACTAGGGGTACTCTGTAAGACACAAGGCTTTTAAATGCTTCATCATCTTTTGCCTTCTTTTTTTTTTTTCCCATGGAAGAAACAATACTGCTTCAAGAAAAGCTTCCCAGTTCCAGTTAGAAATAATGAGAAAGAGGAAAGGACTCTCCGAGCAGAGCAACAAATGTTTTATTTATGTTTTCATAACAGCATAGAGTGGAATGGAGAAAACAATTCGTGGCACATGAATTAGTGTTTAGCACTATTTAGTAATATTCTGTTGTTTAGGACTGCTATTTAGTCCTACTTAAAAAAAACCAAAAAGTCCCTGTACATTAAAGGAGGAATATGGAAGGACTGCTAAGGCTGTCTCCTTGGTCATCACTGAGTAAATAAACCAGATCTTAATTCTCCAGATTGTTGTCCACTTTATAAGTGCTAAGTCCACTCTTAGGATGTTATCCCTGGTTTTGTTAAGCCAAAATGTGAAGTGAAATCCCAATTCCAGTGAACTAAATGACAAAATTTACTGAACAATTATTTCATCTTGGATGTCAGGAAAACTGGATACATATTCAAAGGCAGATGCCACCTTAAGGGAACCTTAAAAATATTTAGAAATACATGTGAAAATGTGATTTGTGAAATGCTGGGTGACAGGGATGGAACCCAAAATACTCTTCTAAATGACTAAACCAGTTTTTCAGGAGGATAGCAAATATCAACAAATCTTCCAGTACTTGGCATCCTACAGTCTTACATAACTGAATGTAGATTTTAAGTGCCTAACTTCAGACTCTGGTAGGTGGATATTTTAGATTAATACCTACAAAGATAACGCACTCCAAAAAACATCAGATTCTTCACAGTTATAATTTTGGAATCAGAAATAGTGTGTTTGAAAGCAGCATTCTTCTTGACCTCATTAGGAAGGCCTAAGAATAACTGTCTCCTGACATCCAAACTCCTGCTTAATATAAATCTTAGGGATCTTTACCTCAGATCCCCCTGTGACAGCTCTGTGGGGACGTTCTGATGCCAAGATGGTGAGGAACAGTGCACCATGAAAAGTCAGTGTCTTCTGCCTGTCAGGCTCCAGATTTTTGCTTGTGACCATGCAGTTGATACAGTCAATTTATTTCTTTGAAGAAAAAAGATTAGAGGTGAAACACTGATACCTAATTCTTAGGTTTAAATCACATGACATTAATGAAGCCGTTCCACATTTTAGAATGCTCTAAAAAAATCAATACCTCGTGTTTACAGGACTTGGAGCCACAGTAATCTCATTATTCCTAACATTGCATATATTATGAAAAAGACAAAAAGCTGCCCGAATGTCAAATAGTGACAAACGTGTACATCGAACAGAAATACTGTGCAGCCACCCTTTTACAGGCACCTTTTATATTAAAGGGGTTTCCTTCCTTTATGAAGTGCTGAGGCAGCTGGGACAGGCAATCCCCTCTGGAGCGTCTCTGCCTTCATCTCTGGAGTGCGGAGGCGTGCGCGGCGAGGGGGCACTGCCTGGTGGCACGAGCAGCCAGAGGGGCTGGATCGCGAATGCTGGGGGGTGGGCACATCTGAGTGCCCTGTCCCCTACCTCCCCAAACCATGGCGAGGGAGGGACAGCCTCGCAAAGCCTTTGGGATCTGTGCCTGAACTTTATGGCGTGAGCCTCTCTCTGTTTAGGAATACAGTAGTGCACTTGGGTGTATCGTGTGGTCTTTCATTTTCATAGAAAGCAGAGTGACTGCTCAATAATAGAATGTGCCTTCAGGAGAAGCTGAGCTACTTTTCATGGGAAAACTAACGCTTTAAAATCCCTTTTTCATCCCGTAACATTCCAGAGATCAACGTAAATCTGCAAGTGTTAACCTTGAAAAGGAAACTGTTTGATGTTCATCCCTGAAGGAGGAAACGCAGGTGTTCTTGTGTCAGAAAGCAAACTTAGGAGATCTCAGAAACTATAAACCTGAGTCCACCTGGTCTTCGCCAAAATAGTTTCATAGTGAAGGGCTTCAGAAATATTTTTAAGTATATCAGATACGTGTTTCCCAGTGTTTCAAATGTAAAGGAGAGGATAAATGCCTTAATAATTTGGGAAGGCAGTAGCCTCATTTATCAAAAAGAGGAACCCAGATGACAGAATTATCAATATTTTGCAGGGAAAAAAGCTTGTGGTAGGATGAAGCAATGTACTGCAGTGAGTTAGTGGCTTTGCCTTTTGGTCTGAGAACACTGACCTGGCCTCTGAAAAAAGATTTGGAGAAGAAATAGAGACCCAGTCTGGACTTTGTGTGATGGTGCAAATGAAATGCAAGTGGCATTTTTTTTTATGTGTGTGTGTATGTGTATAAAATTGGACTAGGGCTCTGTGGCTTGGATCATTCTACTTTTTTTCAGCACTTTCTGAAGTCATTGTAGCTGCAGCTTGGCTGTCATGTTCTTCCTTTAATGGGAAGCTGGCCAAGGGGCTGGTTGGCAAGGCTATTTTTTGGAAGTCTGGACATTATCTTGCTGCTTTGGGGCCTCTGCAGTATTAATAAACCATGAATAAACTTCCTGGCATTTCTTTAACAACATTATGGTTAAAGAACAATCAGTTTAAGCCTTCAGAGAATAGCTATTGCAGAAGAACAGAAAACACAGTCCACTGACATCTAGCAAATTACTCTTTTCTTTGCTAAAGCAAAAAGGCTTGTTGGATCTTTGCATGGCAGAAAGAATAGTCCTAGGACATAGTATAAGTAATAAGCTACCGCTAATAAATATAGTCGTTTGACTGGAGAGTCTTGCGCATACTGGTTAAGAATCTCTTTTCCTCACTTGATCTGCATATAATATCCATTGAATTTTGTGTCCTGATCTTGAATTTATGTGTTGGGATCTTATCTTGAAACTGCCATTCAAGTTGCTATCTAGTGTGTATCTCAGCTGTCCAGAGCCAAGAAAATACGGCTAGATTTAGTGGGCATCGACTTTCCGTTCCTTGTACAGGGGGCTGTGGGCTGAATGGCCGTGCTGTGTGTATGGAGGACCGTTAAAGAGCACGTTCTGTGGAAACCCGCCGTGGAGGGGTACCGCGGGGTCAGCCAGGGTCCACCCGGTCCCTGCTGCCCTTCTCTGAGGAGCCGAGTGGCGTGGCCAGCACGAAGCCCCCGTCCGTGCCACGAGCCTTTGGTCGGCAGCGTCTTGCAGGTGGGTTTTTCAACAGCAGAGGAGGGAGCTCTAGGGATGCACGTAAGGATTTTCCTTGACGATGTACTTGTGTATGGAGTGTCGTGGTAGCTGTAGGCAGCAGTACCACAGCTTTTCCTCTCCTGCAGTGTATCTCTGTGTGACATGCAAATCACTAATGAGTAGCTAATTAGGCATAAGTGATCATGATTTTATTCTGTTTTCCTGTAATAAATATATTCAAGTCCCTATTCTCACTGCTTTATGAAAATGACCAATGTCATAGTGCTGAACACAAGTTTCAAGACAAAAAAAAATGGTAAAACATTTTTTTTCTGTCTAAGAATGTTAAACTTGATGACCAAAAAGACAAAGAAAACCCAACAAAGAAAAATTATTACTATCGAAATTCTCAAGTGAGAAGGCAGAGGTGTGAAAGTTTTATAAAATAAAAATTAAGGACTTCAGGAGATTGATAAAGGCACACAAAAATCTCAGTGGCAAATAGAATTATGGATGGAATATATTTTTCGTGCTTTTTTTTTATTTTAAAGAAGTATAGTAAGAACGAAAGTAGTCTGAACAAAAGAATAGGCCATTGCTGGGTGAAAAATATCCATTAGAATAGGAACAAAATATTCACTGAATTATTTCTCTTCATGTGTCAGTCAAGGACAGGCTGCTGTACCTCTGCTGATGGTGGTCATGAAGTATGTAACACCCTCCTCCACCTTTGCTGTGCCGCTGTCCTACTGTGTGAACTGTTGCTGTCAGGCTTATTTAAACATCTGGACCTGACAACTAATACCCAGAAGTTTTTAAAGAATTCACTGGAGAGTTCTGTGGGTTATGAAGCTTGAATTTTTCAATATGCTTTGAAACACAGAGAAATTAGACAGAACTTGGGAATTTGCCACCAATGCTTTAAAAAGGAATCTTCTGGATAATTGCAAGCCTATCAATTTGGCTCTGGCCCTGGAAAAAGTAAAAGAAATTCTCCTACTGGACTACATATAAACTTGCTATCATTCTTTAAGACTAGTCATCCATGATTTTTGGAAAATAGGTTTTCTCAACCTGACTCTTTATTCCTTTCTTTATTCTCTTATTTGAGAGATAACAAATACAGTTTGATCAATACCGTCGTGTTGAAGTCATATATAATATGCTTCTGTGAGGCATGATTTTTTGATCGAGTAACTAGAGTGAAATGAAATCAATTCGATGCTTCTTAAATGGACTAAAAGCTGGCAGACAGGCTATGAAACATGACTGTAAATGGGGAATCCTCGCTAAATGTGCACCTTTCTGTTGGATCCTATAAGAACTGGTTATTAGCAGTGACTGTTTACCACTTTACTGATGACCTGGATGGTAATGATACTGAAGGTTTTCCATAGGACTGCAGGAAGTTTAAGAAAGAGGATAGCCATCTGACGGGGAGTGATCTGTCAGTGAAGTGGGTGCAGGCTGTGGTGTACCGTGAAGGAGGTTTTAGTGAGCTACTGTGGCTCTTGGACGTGTGCTTGGCACTACTGAGTAAGGGTGGAGAAATATTTTGCTTATGCAAATCGTATTGATTTTAGGAGGGAGAAAAGGGGTTCAATAATGTCATGACAATAAAGGACTTGGCAACATTGAACCCCAAGGTCACTATCTACTGGTTTAACCAAAGAAGGGTGGCTCAGTATCGCTTGCTCTGTTTATGTGCCGATTCTGGTTTATCATATGGGAAGGCGTTTCTCAGCCTAGGTGACAAAGGCGCAGCAAAATGCCGTGTCTGTAAAGCGTAACTGGACCCAAGCAAGGTTTGCCTTTGTAACAGTGAGGTAAACTGACCATCGGAATATTAACATCAGTACCAATGTTATTTAAAAAGAAATTCTAGTCAAAGAGGGCTGTGATTCTGGGAAGACTTGCATTCTTCAGATCTGAATTCTTCGAGGGCTCCCGTCACATAAGAAAATATTACCTAAATTCAGTCTTTTTTGTGCATAGTATGGCCATTTCCAAGAGGAACATGGGCCTTTTTCTCCATGGGTTTAATTATTTAGAGAACTTTGAAGCTTTATTCAGGCCTTTGAATGTGGATGAAACTTAATTTAGTCTCTTGCTCTGCTCAGATTTTATATTGAAGAATTGGCTTTATGTTACAGTTTTTATTGTCAGGAATGAAAGCAGGGAAAGTCCCGTGTATATTTTAGAACCTAGGAGGTCCCTGTGAACTGCAGTCCTGTCTCCTGTTGCTCTCTTACCCTGTTACTTGAGAATTCCTAAATTGCCAGGACAAAGAGACCAGGAACTTGACTTGCGTATTCCTTCTGTTCTCTGATGCAGCTGGATTTGGCCTGTAACTAGGGCAGCTGAAGGTGCGGCTCAGCTCGGGCAGTGTTTCCGAGTTGGCTAAATGCAGTAAGGGGCTAAGATGAAATTTTTACTTTGGGCTGGATGAGATTCTGGACTGCTCTTGACCGAGGTTTCACCAAAACCCTGGTAGAGAGTTTGCCTGTGACTGTGTTTATATTATTGCCCTTTGAAAGAATTTTGTGGCTGGGCTGTGATTGCTTAATGATACTGAAATGTCATAATGTTGAAATGGTGCGTGACAGAAAACAAAAGCAACTTCAGTATTACCACTGAGACATCATGGTTAGCCCAAGGGATCTCAGATGTACAGAATCAGGTTCGGCTCCACATTCTCAAGAATCAGTAAAATTTAGAGGTTTGATCTTTAGAAAGTCCATCACATTTAAGTACAGCCCTGAGCATCTGTCCATTTTCTACTTATGCTGTTCGCTACTGACAGGGCTCTGGAAGTAATACAGGAAAAAGTCTTGCATCTGGAACAGTTAATGTTCACCTGCATGTTTTTCACCATTTTGCTGATTAAAACACAGCAATGAAAAATGCTATTCAGTTGAATCCAGGTATTTCCTATAAAATTAGTAAAGTTAGTAATTATACGTACCTTTTCTCTGTCACTTTTATCCTCTGGAATAATTTATCCTTCCATCCTACTAAAATTGAAAATAATGAAGCTGGCTTGCTTTGCAGAGGACTTTGAATTGCCATGCCCAGATCACCTAGAAACGGAGCCAGGACTAGTCTCTGTGAGTCCCAAGCTGCTTTTGTATCCACTGGACCGTGCTGATGACACCACTAAGCACAGAATTTGGGAAGTACCCAAATGCAAATGCATAAAACCAAATTTCAGGTCTTGCTTTAGGAATATACTAAGAATGTTTTTTAAAACTGTGTTGATAAGTTCTTTTTCAAATAGATTTTTAAAAATTATTTATAAACTGTAAACAGAAAATATGACCCTCTGTGCTTGTTCTCAAGAACAGATTTACTTCTTTTTCCTATAACCATAAAAATTCTTCCTTTTTTTTTTTTTTTAACTATTCCAGTTACTGCATTGAAAGCCTACCCTTTGTTCATGTTCAAATCCTGTCTTCAGTTTACGTGCGGTAGCAGCCTACAGCTATATGCTATGGTCTGTATGCTCCAGCAGTTGCAGCAACACTGGTACCTAGGAGCTGTTTGTAACATCGGTAGAAGTATCTCCTTCTCCTTTTTGAAGTCATGCCTTAAAATGATCCTTTCTCTGGAATTTTTGGTACGAATTGAATTTCTTGTAAGAGCTGATCCTTTCCTAGCAGGCTTAAAAAGAACATCCAGTTGTTTTCTTTTGCCTGCCACCCCCCTGCCCCCCGCCGCATTTGTGCTGAGCTGTGCCCTCCAGTTTTACAGCTGGACTGGAGGTGCCTCTGATAAAGGGCTGTCTGTTGTTAAAATGGGACTTGGTGTAATGATCTCTTAGTCTTGTGTCCAGGTCTTTAAGTGTTACAGTCTACAAATTGCCATCCTTATCTCTTTTTGTCTTGCTCTATCTTGCCAAAAGAATGGATGTGGCTGTCTCAGTTGTAGCTGGAACTATCAGTTTCCTCATGGAGAGGACCAGAGGGTTCCCACTGCACGTGTCTGTATTCCAGTGATCTGCCCGCCGGTAGGCATTGCAAACTCATCTGAGAGGACTTCTCTTCACCTGTCTGACATCTCTGCTCTGAAGATTCTGGCTATTAAAGCATCTGTACGAAAGATATTGGCTGCTGAATGACCAGCACTGATGGAAAAGAAATACATGCCAATGGCATAGGCATACATGCCAAGAGAGAAATACTAATTAGGAGCTTTCTGCTTGCAGTCTAGCACCCAGCCATAGGAGCACGAGTATTTTGTATGACCAGTAGCTATTTATGGATGACTCCTAAACGCAAGCACTGAAAGGATTAGCAAGATGTATGGTATGTGATACTTTGTCCTTTCCACAGACATCAGGGTCACAGCACTAAAGAACTGCAATGAGGTCATAAAAATATTCTTGTTTTCCAGGCTTTAAAGATCAGCACTATTTGTCATGGAGCAAAGTGGCTTGGAAGTTGAAGTTCTGTTCCCACAATTGTATTTAAGCAGTGCTCATGAATCTTGACAGACTTATGAGGGATTGTAAGCAGCTGAATGAAAACAATAGGCCTGTGATAGCCATGGGACATGGGTGGGCCCCGCCGTCAGCGTATCTGCGCCGATGAAGTTTTGCGTGGCAGGTAGGCTATGTCAGGGCAGAGCCCCGGGAGCTCAGGCAGTCACACTGCAGCGCCTTTGAGCTTCAGTTCCAGCCATTCCTCAGCTGCTCAAACATTTTATCTGAAGAGCTGCGTTAAATAAAGTGCGTTTTGTGTGCTTTTTTTGAAGAAGCTGAACTATGTCTTCCCGTGATGCAAATTCACATCAAAGACCATGCTGGCTGTCGTAGCTTTAACCCCAACCCACTCTCTTAGTTTGGGGAGGCGTATGTTGCCAGCTCAAGACTGGCTCAGAGAGAGGTAAATACGGATGGGTCCATGTGTATGTGTGTTCGTATATATGTTTATAGCTCAATGTTGTATTAACATGAATATAATTAACTGAGGAAAAGACAATTCCTGGAGAAGTTGTCTAGGACTGACCGCCTTACGTGGCCAAGGGCAGGAGAGCTTACAAAGGGATAAATTTTCTTGATGCCAAGTCCTTATTTCTTAAAAGATGAAGAGAAGGGAGAAGTAGGATATAAAAAAAAGGAGTGGTGAGATTGTGGTAATTGAGGATAGACTGATAAAGCAGAGAAGTTACTTGTACTTTACTGCCCACTTAGAAATTACAGAGGGAAAGAAACAGCTATTCTGCACACCCCAGTATGACAAAGGCCCTTTTCCATCTGTAACTAACTAAAAATCTACTGCTGTTTTGTAATTTCGCGTAACTGAATCAGAATCAGTAAAATGTTTTGCTTCTTTCTTTTAAATGCAATTGCCTTTGGGTAGAAAATGTTTCCTAATGTCTCCTAAACTCTTTAAGTGGTGTTTCTGTGAGTATATGAAGATCTATTCTGCACAAAGGAATACTGTAGTCTGAAATCTGTATTTTGGAATCACGTTATCAGATAAATTTCTTTATAGGACATGAAAAGCTAACTAATTGCATTGAAAAGGCTTTACGTTTAAACATCATTATAGTATTAAATTACATACGTATAATTTTAAAGGAAATAGCGTATTGATCTCTAGAACATTGAGAAGATTTTAGTTTTGTAGAAAAACATTTCTGGAAATATATTAGTTAGGGCTAAAAGGCTGTTTATATAGAAAATCTTTCATGTCCCACGTATATTAAATGCAGCGTACTCTGTCTATAAAGGTCTTTTGTGGCTTACTGTTTGATCTGAACACCATGAAATGAAGAGTTCTGCTTGTGATGAAATTTTGTGTAATTGAAAGCCCAAATGAAGAAGATGCCTAGTAGGGAGGGAATAAAATGCACAAGCTATAAATAAATGGACACTCTGAAGTTAGTATTGAGGTGCTTTTTATTTCTATAACCTGGAATGCTAATTTCAAAGAAGAAACTACAAAAGATGGAAAGAAATTGCAACCACTGTCACACTCAAAAGGTCTGTGTGACAAAAAGCAGGTGAAAGAGAAGAGATATTTTTGCAAGAAAAGAAGAGGCTTTTACCAGATTACAAATAAAGCCAAAATGCAGTGAAGAATTACTGGCCTTTAGAAACTAGGTACTTTAAAGAGCAGAGGGAATTCCATAGTCCAACAGCACTGCACAGGTGGGAAAGATTGGATCCTATTTATTGCATTTTAATTTCTGTATCAGTCGAGGTATGTCATTTTCAGAAAAAGAGATGCGATCTGATTATCTGGTGATTCAGACAACCCATGGTGATGTTTAATTTGCAAATGTTCATGACCTAGAACGTTTCGTGAAGCAGCTGATAGCGTGAGGAAGAGTTAAAGCTGTCAGTTCAGCCTCCTACCATGCAGGGAGCGTGTTGGTAGAAGTAGCTGCAAAAGGGTACGACAGACCTGCAAGGCAGGCTGCTGCCACATCGACATGGAGTGAAATCGATAGGTGGATGAGATGGGATTTTCGTCCTATGTGTTCTTCAAGGAGATACGCACATGGCCAGGATTTGATGAGTGGAATTGTTAGACTCTATCTGAATGGTGCTATGCGGGGACATAATACGTTGTATCCTCAAGTCTCCAGGGAGAACAAGAAGACAACAGGATTAACTATCAGAGTGGATTCGCTCTGTAGACAGAAACTCTTGTCTACATGATTGGAATAGATAATTGATGGAAGAATAGATAGTGCAGACTTCTGGAGCAGATTAGTTTTGCACTTTTCTTTTTCTCATTACAGCCTTTGTCATGAAAATGGATATACTTTATGCCATTTTCTGTTCTCCTTACGGTCATTACTCTGGAAATGTTATCACTTTTGATTTTTCCAATTTTTACATTCCTAAGGCCTGATATAATTATTTTCTCATAATATATTCTCTGTTTCTGTGTCTTTATAAAAAAATTAGCATTGGTGGAGTTTGGTAGGAAATGATATTCTTCCCTGACAAGCTAAAGATGCTATTGTTTAAAGGAATAGTTAATTATCTTAGGAAGCCATTTTCATTAAGACTTAGTTTTAATAGGTGGTTAAGCATCAGAAAAAGTGGTGATGAGGACTTTCCATAGATACTAAGAAGGGAAGGCACTGTACTGCTCTAGTCTGACTTCAAGCATGATAGAGATCCAGGGATCCTTGCATCAGACTCTCTCCATTGCTAGAAAGTCATCTAGCTTTGGTCTGCCAGTGGCAAATGTAGGATCTAATACAAGCTTTTGGAGAGCAATCCGATGACTGCTTATTCTGGTGAAAACTAATGAAACTGAAAATAACTGGAATAACTTTCAATTTGTGGGGCGAATTGTCTATCACAGGCATGCAACCTTAAAAAAAAAATTTAAAATTTTTAAATCTTTAGAAAGGGATACTGGCTTCAAAGAAGAATTAATTGACGGATACCCTTTGGTGTCTGCTGTACTGGACTTCTTGATTCATAAGCTCTCACTCTTCAAACCATATGCCTTATTTCTAGACTGAAACTATCTAGTTTTTGTTTCTAGATTCTGCATTTTTTACAATCTTTTTGTCTTTTATTCAAGCTTGAAATGATGAGCAGGGATGTCTATTTCTCATGTCTGCATGGTTTGTAGGAAGCACAGATTTGGTTCGGTTAGGTCACTCAGCACCTTCAGTTCCCACTGCAGTCAGGGTTGGAGGGATTAAAACCCACACAGAGTACTTAATTGCCTGTAATTGCTAAAGAATATTAATAGAATAAAGTTGTACACCAAAGATCAGCAACGCTTGCTTCTCTTCTGTACGCCAGGTACCTGATGATAGCAAATTCTAAAGATTGTGTCCTTGTTGCCCTTGAAATGAGGCTAGATTGTGAGAAATACAGCGGTAGATATATAGCTGATAGCAATGGTATTTCTTAAAATTGTGTGTTGGTACATGTATGTTGCTGGAGCTTATTGATATCCCACTGATTAGATATGGCTGACCTATATATTAGCTACATATAATGTATCTGCCATTCTTATCATAAGGTTTTCTGGACAGAATGCGTTCTCACCTACAGCAATGTTACTTTTCCACATCGGCCTTCTAACAAACTGCCTTATACTTTCATTTTCGTGCCTATTAAAAACAGACCTAAAATGGCTTAAAATGGGCTGCCCCCTTTTGGAGACAATCAGACTTTGTTTCAATGTTTTTTAAAAGCAATCCTGAGAAGAAATACCAATAATCTAAATAAAGGATCCTGAGCAGAGCAAGCCACTGCAGTGCAGAACATAATTCATAGAAAGCATTTGACAATAGCATTTTTGATGATTCATTCTCCTGACTCTGATGGCAGAGAGAACCAGGCATAGGAACAGTGTGTTTTTGCAGTAAAAGAGTGAGAGGTGCAAGGGCACACTTGTTGTGATGGTTCTGGAAATGAAAGCAGGCTATTCTGGTGTCCGTTCTGGGCCAGGTCGTGATGGGTGGGGGAGAGGGAGGGAGAGCAGAAACAGTAAATGTAGGAATACAGTCTGAATTAGTGAAGGATGTGGGGAAAATGTCTAACCAAGTGTAGCTGATGACTTTTTTTATAAGTTTGACTGGTAAAGATAATTTCAGTTGCTGTAGGGCATGCAGTATTGTGTGACATCCTAATTTTTTTCATAAATTGTTCGGTGAGATGGGGGCAGTTCTGCCCAAGATTGTTGTGTCCTGTATTTGTGTTACCCTGTGACTAATTAGCGATGAGGTCTGCCTGAAGCTTTGTGCACTGCTGAGCTCCGATAAAATCTCTCCGTCCCGTGAGCACTCCAGTATCTGAAATTGTGGTTGTTTTAGTGGGATTATTTTTCCTTGTACAGGGACACTGATTTGGTTCTCCCTTGTCTGCCTGGCCGTGCCTGTTGTGGAGCTTGTTGGATTTCGGTAGTTGGTGACGCCTGCCCTTTTGTCGAATTTAGCTGAAACCAGCCTGCACGTTCAAAAGCGTGGGGACAACAGTGTCCATGTTCAGACAATACTGTTTCTCAAGGAATCTGGCTTCAAATGAAGGGCATAGAATTAGCATAGCTCTTGGTAACTAGGTTAAAATGAACTACCTTCAAAAGAATGGCCGTGCAGTGCAGTCTTCAGGCGGAGAGCAAAGTACTGATGGTTTTGCTGGCTACTGCCTCATTGCGCTGGCCTTCAGAGCATGGTTCGGGTTTATTTTTGACCGGGGAACCATAGGAAGGTTCTTGAAAACCAGGGAGAGTGAAGGGAGGTGGGGTGATGCAGATTCCTCCCCATCTTTAATTTTGTTGCCTTCACTGCTGCCTCCATATGTTTATGCATCCCAACTTCATAAATGCATGGTGATCTGTAAACTTTACATTGTCTTTCCTTCAAAGTTGGTTTGTCCTGGCTGGGGAGTCTTCCGCAAGACTGTATGAGTCACAAAAAGTAGCAATATGCTAAGTTAAATACAGTAAATGATTTATCTCCTCTCCCTCTGGTTTGTGTTTTGAAATGTACGCCGCGCGGTTTGATAGCTTCCTACCACTGCTGCCAGGCCACCTGTCCCGCACCGCTTCCAAGTCTTTGTCTCCAAAAATACCACTGCAGCTCAGACAAACAGCTTGGCAGCCATGCCAGGGAAGACCTTTAAAATGACGATCTCCTATTGCCACAACGGGAGAGAAAGATACATTACATGTCTGACCCGGCGCTTCGGAACTGCAGAGCTGGAAGTACCGCGCCGTGTCTAAAACGCATGTAGTGAGTTGATCAGCCTCTGGAAACAGCCGTCAGCTGGCTTCACAATAGTAGCGTAGTACTACTGCTTTCTGTGATATGGTCTGATTTTTTTGTCCGCTTTTTTTTTTTTTTTTGTCAGTGACTCAAGCTATTAGCATTGGTAAATTAGGCTTGTATCCCTTGCCACAAACTCAGTGCTTTTTCTCTGCTTACTGTTTCTTCTTTGCCTGTTGGTGAGGCTGTTATAAGTATGTAATGCCATGTGGTGGCTACGGACAGACTCTTGAAGTTTTTGAAGCAGTAGGTTAAGTGTAAACGGTCAATTAAGTGGGTGACCCACTAAGACTTAGGTCTCCAGAAGCAGTAGGGTCGCCTCTATGCTTTTGTTGGTTTGGTTTCTATAGACTTTGCCCATATATTTCCATACCCAAGCTAGCTAGCAGTAGCACAGAAGATGGCAGGGAGCCTCGTGGCGGTGGCAGCCTTGCTGGATAGGACTGTTGGTGCTGAGCCCTCGGCTGCCATGGCTAGATGTCAGAGCTATGTGGTGGCCCTGTCACTGGCCCCACTGGGGCTGCAGACACTCATCTTGTGCTGGACTTCAAAGAGAGAGCGAGAGAATGGAGTTGCGGTCACTTGGGTTTTGTTTGCTGTATAGACAGATGTAATTGAACTTTTTTTCACAGAGCTGTAGGGTGGCAAATCCCAAGCGGGATGCAGCTCCTGCAAAACGTCCTTGTCCCTGGCAGCAGCATCCTCTGGTGCGCAGCGGTGGGACTTTGGGGAGGGCGCGTCCTCGTCGCCGGGCTCTGCAGAAGGTGCTGCTTTGCAGGCCATCACAATGGGATGCCCAGTATCCTCTGGGTCAAGGCCAATATTGATACTGAGAGAGATGTGGCAAAGCCACTTTGTAAGTGCACGGCATTCAAGGGGGCGACGTGAGGGAGGCAGAATGTCTCAAGTTACTGCCTACGTGCAGATAGAATAAAGACACACATCTGTTAAAACAAAAGGTCCATGCTGGTTGTTTGGTTTTAAGAAACTTTCCATCCTCCCATTGAAAGAAGCCCTTGGGGTGAAAGGAGTGCAGTTGCGAGCTTAATATTGTTGGCATCTGTTTCTGCCGAGGTTACATAATTGCTGTTTTCCTGGGAAATGAAATCATGGAAATGAAAAACTGAATTCGCCAGAGCATAAGCAGGCACAACTTTGATTTCAGGCACCTGTCTGTGCCAGTATTTAATTTGGCACAGGAAATGTAGCATCAAAACGAATATAAACAAGTAGCACAGGAATAATGACACGACTGGCGTTCCGGCACCGAGATGTGAGAACAAACACTTCCCTCCCCAGCATGGGAAACTACGCAGCGCATAGCGTGTGTGGGGGACGAGGCCAACGCCAGGAGCAGGCAAGGAGAGTCCTGGGCGGCAGGAATGGCGGGGGGAGTGGGAAATACGCTTGCAGAAACCCAACAACCCACACCTTCAATGAATTGGATGGAGAGAAGGGCAAGCTGCAACCAAAGAAGAGAAGCTGGAAGGCTGTAAGGCCTTTCCTCTGTCTCGCCTTAGTAATTATCTCTTGTTTGCAGAGCTTCCATTAATTGGAATGCATTTCCTAATGAAATTAGGCTGGCAACCAGTATTCAAGTCTTTTTACTGCTAGGGAAAATTTGTTCTTTGAGTAACTCAGCCATTGATTTTTGCTTGTGTTTTCATTCATCATGAGACTGTTATGTGCCAAAAATTCCACGCTTCGTCATATTGCCTTGGACAGTCTGAGTTATTTGATTTATTCCCTTGCTCCCATGTCTCAAAAACTGAATTCTACAGCGGTTCCCCATTTGTAGTTACTTTGTTGTATTTTTTGCATTACCCCCCCCCTGTTTTTTTACTAATAGTTGGCCTTTCTTCTGTCTACCTACCTGTTAGGACAGCATGAAATGCATGGCAGTGCAAAGACACTGAGAATCCCAAGGAACAAAATAGTAAGGCTTCAAAAAATTGATTGAAGTGACATTTGCATTATGGGATTTCTAAATTTAAAAGGATTCTCAAACTTACCTCGTTTATAGGAAGCACAGGAGCTGGACTCTCAGTACAGAAGAGCACATTTTGAAGAGAGATCTCTGACAAAGCGAAACTGGCAATGGTTGAACTGGAAGGGGTCAGAACCCTGTTTAGACCCCAGACAGTCTTTTAACTCTGCTTTGCTTATCTCTTTGAAGAAAGGTGGGACTGGAGACAGCAATTTCAGCATTATTTGGATGTGGTGTCTTCTTCGCTTCTTCAGCCAGGTTGGGACTAGGTATTTCTCATGGGTGTGCAAACTGCCTTGTCTATCTTACTCTGCAGGATACTGTTTGATGTATTGGCAGTAACTACATACATACCTTATCTGTCAGGCTGAATTACTGCCAAAAATTAATCTTTCTGCTACATCCCCACTACACGATATATATCTGTACTGATCATCCTCCATAACAAATATGAATCTTATAAAATGCATGCAGCCATTTTACAACAGACTTTAAGTAATTGATCTGCCGATCTCCTTTCTCATTCACTACATAGGAAGGATAGTGAGCAAGGCTGAAGGTTAGATGAAGAGAGAATGATTTGAGTTATCTCCAACTCAGAGTGATCAAAAATCTGAGACTGGCTTTAAAATTAGTTTTTGAAAAACAGTATGCTTAAGGTTCATCCTAGTTTCTTTGATGTTTGAGACTTAAACAAATGCACTCAATTTACCTTTACAGATTTGTCTCAACACATGGTAGCATAAATGGTTGTGAATTAAATCTTCATCACCCACCATCTACAGCAAATGGAAGTATAAGGACAAAATCAGTATTATAGGACCTGTGACTGAAATCAGGAGAGGAAAAAACTGGTGGAATTCTGTACCTTTTAGAACTTTACTGCAGTTTCTGGAACAATGACTTTCTTTTCTTCAGCTTACTAAAGATTTGCCCTATGTGTGTATATTAGACTGTATGTATGCATGGAAACTCACACAGTTGGTGCTACTTACTTAAACAAAAATAATTTTCTTAGGTGTATTTTAATTCTTTCTCCTTATGATTCAAGTAGGTTTATTTCCTATCCAGAAAGCAAATAGTGCAGTCGTAGTCAGAGAATCATAGAATCATTATGGTTGGAAGAGACCTCAAAGATCACCAAGTCCAACCATATACCCAATGCCACCATGCCGCTAAACCCACTAAACCACGTCTTGAAGCGCCACATCTAAATGTTTGTTGAACACCTCCAGGGATGGTGACTCCACCACCTCCCTGGGGAGCCCGTTCCAATGCTTAACGACTCTAACAGTGAAGAAGTTCTTCCTAATGTTCAGCCTGAACCTCCCCTGGCACAACTTGAGACCGTTTCCTCTTGTCCTGTCGCTAGTTAACGGGGAGAAGAGACTGACCCCCGCCTCGCTACCCCCTCATTTCAGGTAGATGTAGAGAGTGATCAGGTCTCCCCTCAGCCTCCTCTTCTCCGGACCAAACCCCCTCAGCTCCCTCAGCCGCTCCCCATCAGACTTGTGCTCCAGACCCTTCCCCAGCTTTGTTGCCCTTCTCTGGACTCGCTCCAGCACCTCAACGTCCTTCTTGTAGTGAGGGGCCCAAAACTGAACACAGTACTTGAGGTGTGGCCTCACCAGTGCTGAGTACAAAGGGATGATCACTGCCCTGGTCCTGCTGGCCACGCTATTGCTGATACAGGCCAGGATGCTGTTGGCCTTCTTGGCCACCTGGGCACACTGCTGGTGAGAGAGTCATCTTCAAGACACAGGCTGTTACTGTGAGAAGTTGCACTGAGGAATTATCCTGGGAACCCCCTACTACCATGCATGTTGTGGATGATGTGAAGAATCTAGTGGTGTTGCTGACACATGCTTACGGCGAGAAAGAAAGTCAACCAGCTGCCCTTAGCTGCTGGGCTGAGGCTGTGGCCTCTTTGCACAGCTACGACAAAATGGTGTGTACAGAGGGTATGTTCTTCAAGAAGGACTAATGGACTGGTTTAATGGGATGTTTGGTTGGAACAGTTCACAAAGAGAGGCAGCCCTCAGATCAAGATAAAGATACTTCTGAGATTATTGGAACAAACAAAAGAGGATTGAGGATTGTCTTTCACTGGAAAATGGTACGGGGAGAAAAAGGAGTGTTAGAGGGTGGTCTTGTAAAGGGAAAGAAAGAAGAAAGGTGTATTTACATCGGGTTGTTGCAACTGCCCTCTGAAGACACATAATAGAAGTTCTCCCTCTCTAGCTGTACAGCTAACTCCTGGTAATCGCTTTTGAAGCAATGTGATTGTCAGCTACCTAGAGTACAATATCAGAACTGCGCCAGATATTACAGCAACTTGAATGGGCTTTTAGCCATATGTTTACAAACAATGGGTGGCGTTTTCTTCTAACGCCAGAGCTGATCAAACTCTCTGTTGCGGTGCTTTCTAACAAGCCCTGGCACTTCTGTGACATTTGCAAATAGATGTCTTAGTCACTTCTTCAGGTTATCGGTTACTGACCAGCAAATAGTCCTCAGCGTACCTCCCATCTATAACAAAGAAGATATGCTATATAATTCTTTTCATTATTCACTTCCTTCTGGTCTTGGGATGTTGTAGAAAATCTGTAGCTCGTATGTTGAAAATGCCGTAGCTCATAGTTGTGGTCTTTTCCTGCATGTTATAAAGCAAACAAAGTGGCCACCTCCTGTTCCTAAAATTGCAGCAACAAGATCAGAAAGTGACACAAGGCTTTTGTGGATTGTTTCCCTCTCAATGTACAGCTGATACCCGACTGTCCTTCCATTCACAATGAAATGGCTACAGAAAACAAGGTGTACAGATGCAGAAGAAAATAACTGTGGGAGGAACATGTAGTACCTTAGTGATGCTAGAAATACATTGCCACTGGGGAATGTACTGGTTTATGGTATTGAAATGATCAACTCTGTCTTTAGGGTCTGAACTTCCATGGCTACTGATGTGTTTACAAGAGCAATTTCTGCTCTCTCCTGTGACTGCATTGTCCGTATCTTAAATCTGTTTTGCATAAATATGGAAGAAGAGAGAAATACAGATGCACACAACCTGCAGGTGTCCGAGACTGCATTGTGAGACTCGACTAGCATACACGGTACAAGAATAAGATCATGTTTGACTGCTGGAATGCTTACTTTTCCTAGCAAAGCTTTTATTTGCTTTTCATTATTCTTAATAAATGGAGAAAGGGCATAGATTTGTGTTTTGCCTGCCTGTCTTTCCCACGAGGTGTTTATCTTTTATAAATAAACCAACAAAATAAACCAAAAGACAATGTTTTGACAGAGTGCCTGATTGTGAGAATGCAAAGTTACAGCCGAGAGGATTCCTGTAGGATTTTCAACACCAGGCAGTCCTGGGGAGGAGCAGCTGCCACTTCCCATTGCAGAGCAGGGTACAGGAGTGCCCCAAGGCGTTGCAGGGAACGGCAGGGCTCCTGCGGGATCGTCTACAGCAAAGGAGCGGTCACACAGGGCTTGGCGTCAACCTCAACTTTTCTTTCTGGGGACCGTGTCCTGGTGCTGTTATGGCAAGTGCCTCATCTCCTGGTTCTCCCAACCTGAGAGGTACATAGTGAATTTTTAAACAGTTGATAGTTCCCACACCTCTCTCTTAATTTTTGTCTTAAATCAGATCTCTCTACTTGCAATTCTTTCCCATTGACAGTAGTTATGCAGGGGGTGATGGCGATGTGGTGTGTGGACTAGATGACCCCCTTTCCAGTCTGAATTAGTCTGTATTTTGGGAAAGAATACTTGTACAGACTCATCAGGGGAGCAGCAGACTCATCTGTGCTGAGGGAGAAGCTGCGACGGCAGTGCTGGAAGATGGTTCTGGGCTGCAGATGGGAGCCCCGTTGAGTAGAGAACGGAGACTTGAGACTTGGCCCAGAACACCTACAAAGTGTTACCAGCAGCTAGGCTGTTGATACTGATCAGTGGTTGCGGGCAGCGGTTGCAGCGTATCTATCGTTCATGTGATTTCTCTAGGCTGGCCAAAAAATGTGCACTGTGCTGTGCCCGTGTAGATTCTTCACTTGTGAGCATGATACCCAGCACAGCTGTGACTTGTGCCAAGTAGCGCTCTCGAACAGCTTGAGCACCCTCTAGGAACCAGGAGAAAATGTTTGAGAAATAAATTTGTCAGTAGAGAGGCCTGGTCACACCTATGTTATAATCCTAAAATATTTCTTGCTATGGGAATTCTTTCCAAATCCTGCAGGCTAATGATGATATAATGGTGTTTTCACTGGAGACAAGACATGATATGCAGGAATTTTTTTCCTTAAAGGCAGGGATTAGCTCCAGACTTCTCCAAGTGTTGCTGATGGGAGAAACCAGCAGCTTTTTAGGTATCACTGCGATCTGTAAGGTCGCTGCTGAACTGCTTCATGCTACAGCTCTGTGACCTCTGTGAATGTTACTCATTTTCACTGTGATTGCAGCCCCCTGTGCTGCAACGCGTTCTCCCACTCGCGTGTATCTGTGTCTGAAACAGCCACCCGCTCACATACTGAGCGGCTCTTTGAAACTTCTGATAGAGAAGCGGTGAAGGTTTTGAGTGAACTGAAAGATGAGGTGAGGACTGAGTTTCACTTTGCATTGAGACCCCACTTCCATTGCTGTGACTTTTGCGTGTCTGGGGTTCAGGCCATCCGGACAGTGGCCCCTTTTCACTTTTTCGCTCCAACATTTTAAGTTGTAATAGTTTCAGAAGTTTAAATCCATGTTTTTTTGTGCTTGCTCTGAGAGAGCAAAGTGTTTTGCAGGCCTCTAGAGAACGTATGTATGGACTTGCAGATCTGGGGTAGACTCAGGAAGAATGCTGAGCAGTGTGGAAATGTGGGAAGCCAGAAATACGTTCGGACGCATTTTTATGGGTTGTCTGAGTGTCCCCTGTGGGACAGGATTCGGTTTTCTCGGCTTGCACAGACATTGTTTTGATACTACAGCACAGAAGGGCTGGGTCTGCTGGGTGTGCATGTGTGTGTGCGCGTATACTAACTGTGCCAGGGCCTATAGGCACTGTCTTTTACACCCTGCCATCAATAATGAAATACTCTTTGAGGTTTTTCTGCAGTCCTGCAGCAGGGAATTGCTGCTCCTGTAACCTTTATTTCTCTTCCTGGAAGGAATTGTGTGCAGCATCCAGTGTAATGCTCTGTCATCAGGATTACACGCTGATATTGCCTTGATAGCTTTTTTTTTTTTTATTTTTTTATTTTAGCATATGGCAGCTACAGCTTTTAGCAGTTGATGTGTCCTTCTTGTCCGCTTTCTCTATATCCTCCCCCCTCACCACCCAGTTTCTGCAGCGTGGGAAGGCTGAGCCCTTCCAGAGCAGAGGAGTCGTGACAGAAGCTGTAGTCAGGCTGCCGGTTGTAGCTGTCATCTCGATGCTTTCTGCTGGTGTTTTCGAAGGTGTTTCCCCTGGCTCCTGGGGAGGCTGGGTGCCTCGCTGGCAGGGTTTCCCCCCGAGGAGTGAGGGGAGGTGGGGCAGGCACAGAGGAGTGCTGCACTGCAGCTCGCTTTCCAGGCTGGGCAGCAAGGTTTTAGTACCTGTGGAGCAGTGAACAAGTCTGAGCAGCATATAATTTTTCCTGTAATTCATTCGTATGCAGGCTGGGGAGAGGCAGAGCTGTGTCTCTCAGGGGTGCGCTGCCAACACGCCACGGTAGGAGCTGTGCAGTTTCACTGGTAATGAAGTCGATGTCGGAAGTGTCTCTGTCTTTCCCTGGGCTCAGATAAGTCATGGGGTAATAAAACGAATCCCTCTCAGTCCTTTTCCCCAGACAGCCCACAGCTACGGGCAGTGATTGCTTTGTGTCCCACGCCTCTCATCCTGAATACTTCTCATTTCATACGCTATGTTGCACCTGAGCCTCTTCCCTTTTCCTTCACTGATCCTCCCTGAAGTTCCACGGTCCTGCCTGGTTTTCTGTGGCAGGAAGCCGAGCACTGCTGTCCCACAGACCCCCTTGCTCATGGCTTTGACAGACTGTGTGCAGAGGAGTTGGAAGGAGCCGCTCTTCATCTTCATCATCCTCTTCATCATCCTCTCTCAGCTGGTGGGAAAAAGCTGCGTGCTCCTACTTGGGAGAATCATGCAGGCGCTTGAGCAAGCTCCACCATACATACTGCAGATCTTTTCCTGGCATTGCGTCTGTTCCTGGCAGGAGACCTCCCTGTTCAGTGGTGTGAAATAGAAATCCGTAAATCCATCTTCAGCAGTGCACAACTAGGCATCATGGCAGCACAGTTGGCAGGTAAACTGTGCTTACTTGTGAATTATGTCAAGGAATGGTTAGTTGGAGGGGTGGCCCTCACACCAAAGTGTATCTTTTTGGGGATCTGGGTAGTAAGAACGAGACAGGGGACTGGAGGAGGAGGGGAGAGAGGAGCATCCTTCAGAAGAGCTGGACAATCTCTGCTGGTGCTTCTGAGTTCTCGTATAGTGCTAGTACACCCGCTAACCACACTCTCATCAGTTCAAGCTGGTCATTCATTTTTTGTCAGACTGACTTAATGTTCTTGGGATCTGATTTTAGAAAATACAGAGCGCTTATGGCCATAACTACAGTGCATAGTTTTTGATGTCACTGCAATAGCAGAGACAATGCTAAGTAGTCTCAAAAAAAGAGGTGGGTAGTATCTCAACTGGGATACCCATAATCAGGGGAGACTTTTGACCTTACATGTCCTGTGCTGTGTATGTAGGCTGTGATAATCCTGTTTTGCCTGAAGTGTTCTTACTGCCGCAATGAGCTCTATTGAAAAGGATAAGGGCACTATTAGTATTGCATTCACTGGAAAGGGATGTGGCAGATGGGAAACTGATCCATACGTGAGACGGCAGGCACTAGATACTGACTTCTGCAGTGGATCAGGAAAGAAACTAGAAAGTGCAGCATATACTTACACAAAAATTGAATTTTCACAGATGTGCTATTATTCCCTGTGACGACCTTAGAATGTAACATCGTTTACCATTACGTTTTTATAAAACATGTGTGTGAAAGTATGTCTCAGAAAGAAATGCCATGTGGGGAAAAAAAGGAAATGCTAGAAGTTAGTTTGCAGTCCCTTCCATGTTGCAGTAGCCTTTGGCCCTGACCTTTCCATTGGTTAGGGCAGAGAAAAGAGGAATCTTATCTGGGGGTTTGTGGTCCCACCTGCCTTGAGCTCTTCTCAGTTTGGCCTCAGCGTGAAAGACTGAACAGGAAAAGATCGTTCACCTTCAGCTGCTGCAAGAAACAAACCTGTGATTGTTAAACACATTGTGTCTTGGTTTGCAGTGCAGTCTTAAAGTGAGAACTACTGTAAATATAAAGGTATGTGTTCATGTAGGTAAGAGATTTTTCTTGTAATTGGTGTAACATTAGTGGCAGTTGAGATGCATTGAAGAACAAACTAATGAATGAGTTAGTATGGCAAGAAAATCTCATGGGTTTTGCTGGAGTAGGGGAGGAGCAGAGGACTTCGCCCCTTGGATACCGAGGATAAAATTTGCCTGAGCACTGGTAAGAGACCCGTCCCAGGGAGATGGCACTGTGCTGGCCTTGCCCATTAGGGTTTTCTGGATGTATTGTCTGCTTTCTCTTGAGGTGTATTGAGCTGCTTTTAAGCCACCACTTGAGATTGCGCCATTTCCTACAGCAGGGCTTCTCGCTGTCCAAGAATGGTGTACCTTTTCTGTACCTGCCTGCAGTTATCTCTTTGGTTCACTGGAGAGTGATGGACGTGCTCCTGGTGGACTGGCTGCTGGGGAGATATGGCCCAGGGCTCTGTCATTGTGTGGGTGCAGACAAATGGTGGGACATGGCGATGTGACCACCATAACGCCGTTCCTCAGCACATGGTGCACCCCTTCCTCTGTGTGCTGGGCAGGGAAGACCAGCAGTCCCTTGCTGCATGGCTCAGAGGGGGTCCCCACGGACTGGTGGGTCTGGGGACCCTTGACTGGGTCTCATCGACAGCAGCAACCCAACAGCCAAGCCATATAATGTCCCATCGCTGTGTGTCAGGCCCCCTGCCCTGGAGTGGTTCTGGTTGGTTCCTGGGCTCCAAAAAGTGACCAGCTCTCACAGAATTCTGTGAAAGGTCACAAATCTCGGCCTTTGTTCAAAACTCAGTCCAAATCAATAGCTGAATGTGTTTGGAAAGTCTTGAAACTGAGGGCAATGTGTGTCAGCTGTCCTCTCAGGACTCGTTTTGTAACAAACTCCTCCTTCGTTCGTTAAGTGTAAGGGGAGGAAAAGAAAACCAAAGTTTGATTTAACTTTGTCAGTACACTAATACCTGTATTTTTTTGACTGATGGTACTGGCTGTATTTTGCACAATGACCAAGACAGCGCACCTGATTTCTATGTTTTTTTATTTGGATTTACAGAAGACCCTGAAATCAAAAAAGCAAACCTTTTGGCTGAAAGCAGTGTTGCTTGAATGTTGTATTGACCTTACTGTTAGTGATAATATTGAATCATGCACAATTTTGGTCAGAATTTGGCAAAGATTGTAGTGATTAGTCTTTTTTGTTCTCTTACGTAGGGAGGAATAGAGAGCGTTGTCTTCACTGAAATGAGTTTTCTAATCATTTGTCGGTGGAAAAAGTACTTTTTCTGTGAATTCAGACTTTTTGCTTTATTGGTAAAAAAATGCAGTTTTCCCTTGCTGGTGCTGTCTGTGTGATGTGCTTTTACAGTGCTGCTGCCGTCCTGTTCTGAATACTCTGGGGAAATTGTGACATGTTCAGAGGCCTGTGGGACTTGCAAATCTGTTTTATGTTTTGTTATGTTTTGTTTGTGTGTTTCCTCTTTTTAAATTTATGCTGAAGGTGGGTTGCAAACCAAACTCTGTATCCAAACCAGTTACAAAGCAGGAAATTCCCTTTCCCAGCCAAAGCCCCCTCATCCAGTGGGAATCTGAGACTTTTGGTCAGCTCTAATCCTAGTTTGGGTCCAAGTTGCTTGCTTCCTGGACTGTTTGCTTTTTGCTCTCCCCCCAGGGGTTCGTAGCTGCGTGTCCTACGTGCGGAAGACTGGAAACCCCTCTCATCCAGAAAAGCTGTCTACTTTTCTCTTGTTGAAGTAGGATTTTAATGAAAGGTCTTCAGCACAATGAGCTTTTGGGCCACTTTCCAACAACATGGAAAAAATTTCTACTTTGGTCTTTCATATTGTCTCCTGTTTACCCTCTGGCTACTTTCCTCCCCGCTTCTCTCCTGAGAAGCTGGGTTAAATTGTTTTAATACTTTTGAGTGAATTTCGAAGTCACGGAAGTGCATATTCTTGCTGAAAGAATCTATTTTTAAATTTTATATCCTTGGCTTGGCATTGCCAGATTACCATATGGAACAAGTTCTAATAACCAGCCAAGATATAAATAAATTCAGCGAGAACATTAAGAGCAAAAAAACCAAAGAAATCCCTGATCTTCCAAACAGCCCGTCAGGCACCACTTTCATTCCAATGGGATATAGAAAAGTAGCTACGAGGAACAAATGTCTGCAATTAAAATGACAGCTTTCAAAGTTATATATGCGAGATGGACTCTGAGAGAATATGTTCCCTCCCATCTCTGAAATTGTATCCTGTCCCACGGTTCGTAGGACCTACAGTACAAGAGTTTAAGCAGCCCTTTGAAAATTCAACCTACTTGTTGGCTGGCGTTGCTTGTGTGTTCTGTGCACTGGGCTGTGATTCCTCCTTTCATACGTCAATGACAAACTGCAGTGGCTCCAGAAAGCCACATCATATCATACCTAAGCGTGCATGCATATAGTGACAAACTTTCCATTGATGTTCAAAATTTTGGGAACATGGGGTTCGTATGGTTTGTTTATTTTTGACTGCATCTCTGGAGCTGGAGAGTGAATGGAGCTTGATACTACAGTCCAGCGACTAGCCTGTCTTAGCTGTGTGTAATATGCGAGGATTTTGTTCAAAGATGGCAGAATTAGAGCTGGAAAGCCATCTTTGATTCAAACTCAAAACTTTTCAGACTTCCACTACGTCTTGACCCGATTCTAGCTCTATTGTTTGGAAGTCTGAGTGAGCTGATTCTATCTGTGCTACAGCTGTAATGTGATGAAAGGCTTTTCTTGTGCTCCTTTGAGTGGAAAGCAAGGATGCCTCTGAATCTTCTGAGAATCTGGATGTGTGAGATTCCACGGCAGAGTTACACCGTCCTAAAACACCTCTGAATAGTCACTATTATGAAGTGGTTAAAAACCAGTTTGTGATTAATAGTGGTAGATAAGTTGTAGGGTCAGGCTTACCTACTCTCTAGTGAGGCTGCTGCCAATGATTCTGTGGAAATGGTGAAGGCTGCCAAAAAATAATGTGTGAATGAGCAGTTCAGAGGCCGAGCAGTTCACAGCAAAGCATCGCTTTCTGTCCAGACGGTAGCAAGTTCAGAGTAGTCAGTTCCCATTTCCACACATCATGGCACAAGTCCCGAGGTTTTCAGGACTCTGGTGCTTCCAACGTGGTCTTTGTTTGTAATTTTCATCATTCTGGAAAAACCGTCTGTATTGCTGGAAAGAAATCTAGCTGAAAGCAGGGCCCTGCGCTTCCCCCCACCCCAGGCTAATACAGAGCTGCTGCTGCCGCATCTTCCTCTGAGTGGCCTCAGCACAACACCCTTGGAATTACGAATGACTCATCTTGGTGGGGGTCTTACTGTTGGGATATTGGAAATAAACACAGCTACTGCAGGGGACTGAAAGTACAGTAATTTGGATGATGAAACTTGAGGCGTTGCTGGGCGAGGAGGGGCTGCAATCAGAAAGCAGTCAGAGGCGGCAGAGAAGCCCTGGGGGAAGAGAGGAGCAGAGTAATGAGATATGGCCGGAGTGTTTTGCCATTAACTTAAAATATTGTGGAAGTGGAATATTGGCGCTCCCTCAGTGAAGTCAGGCAGAGAGTTGGAAAAGGACTTTGAGGAGCACACAGGCATTGCGCAGGATTGCTGCACCAACCATGCCCCGTGCTGCAGCGGGGCGAAGGTCTCAGCCCCGCGGCACTGAGCACCCCGCGGAGCTCGCCCTGCCCTGCCTGTGCCGCAGCCCTCTGCGTCAGGGGTGCCTGGGAGCAAAGCAAATAGCAAAGCCCTAACTTCTTGCTTTGAAACCTCATCTCTTCCCTTCCTTTGCCCTGGCCCTGTTGAGACAGAAGTGAATCCTTATGAGTTTTCTTGCGGAAATATGTTCATATGTAGAGGGTAGCATGTGAGACAGCTCTGTGCTCATATGAAGGTCATTTATTCATCCTGCAGGGGTTTTAATGAGTCCATTTAAAGATGCTGTTCTTATGAGCTACTGAATATTCAGGATCATTAGATGAAAGACTGGTATCAGATTTTTCTCTTTCCACACATACATTTTGCTGTTTTGTTTTTCTTTTTTTTTTTTCTTCTTCTTCTTCTTATACTATTGGTAGTTTGAGGAAACTATGACTTTACAAAGAAACTTTTCTGATGACTAGAGGAGTCTGTTATGTGAAGCTCTCCTCTGCTCAGCTTGATGCGCTGTCCCGCTGGTTTGTCTGTCTTTCCACTTCTGCAGCTACTCCTGTTCCCCGTTGCCGGCCTGACCCTCTGCATGGGCTCGGAGCTGCCGAGGGATGGACAGAGCCTGTGTGACAGGGCGCAGGGCGGGAGGCTGTGCTGCATCCCCAGAGCAAGCTCTCAAACTTGATCTTGTGGGGAAAATCTTCGCAGAAGATGCAGATTTCTTTATTCCCCCCCCAGGATGGGAACATAAAATCCTGGAATATTTTCTTGACTTCTGGAGGTTGACTTCTGGATGTTGAACCACAAAAGAAATGGCACAATTCACACCCTGGGAAAATATTTTCTGTGTACATCGTAAAAGCATGCTCCTAAATCATGGCACTAGGCCTGCTGAATGCATGCAATAGCTGGAAGATTGTTATGTAAAATCAAATTAGATTTTTTTATAACAATCTTGGTCTACAGCTGCTGGTCTCCTCTTTCCATAATGATGTACTAGGAGAAACTCGTGGGAGATGTCTGTCATGGGGGTGCTGCTGTTTCCCAGCAGGATGCCTCTGTTCAGCCTGTGGTTCCGTCTCGTCGTCAGACAGGGCTTTGAGGAGTCGACCGGTGTCGGGGGAGTGAAAATCTGGAATTGAGGAGAAAATGCTTGAGCTTCATGGCTTGTAAAACCAATGTACAAGTTAGTGCCAATTCTGAAACAAACTTGTGCTGTAACGCTAGGATGTCATCTGTCTGAGGGGAGAGGAGTGCTGTGATGCAGTAAAACCCACAAAGATCAAACTGAATGTCCAGTGTGCTGTATCCCAGGACGCAAGCACTGCTTGTGCTGTTAATATATGCACAACATAATGAGTATTATTACTATCATTAATCATTTTCATTATAGTTAATGTAGCTACAGTATAAGCCTATTGAAAAATAGGAGTTAAGTAAAGAAAAGAGTAGGGATTACACAATCATTGTATCTCAGCAAGGCCCAGCGCCGTGGTGTTTTGCCTATCGCACAACAGAAATAACCATAATGTCAGCCAGCAAGTGCAGTTACATGGTCACAAAATTAAATACTGCTCTATGCTTCTGTACTAGTTACAGAATCACAGAATGACTGAGGAAACTCAGACATCACTCATAAAAAGTTCGACAAATTGGCAAATAAAAGATATAAATGATGCTTCATAGTCCCCCGATAGTTTCTTTAGATAAGATTTTATGTCTTTTTTAACTCATGTAAATACATGAGAATACATGTCTCACTCAAAGATCTGTTTGGTTTGTGTCTAAAAATGGGATTCTTGCTCTTTTCTCTGTAAATGATCCTGCATCGTGCTGTTATTAGATAAAAATGCATTCTACCACACAAGTTGGATGCTTATAACATGGCATTATTTATGGAGTCTTGTTTCTTAAATACTTCATAGGTGCTTCTATTTGAAATCTACCTCACCGTAATTTATGTGTTAGGCATTCAGCGTTATCTTGCAGTGTGGAATTCAAATTTACATTCATCAGAAATTCTGACGAGAAAACCTTTGTAACAATGCAATTCCATATCACGTCTCTTGATTGTGGGGATGAATTTTTTAATGGAAAAATCTTTGAGAGCTTGTATAACACAAGCTTTCTTTCTCTCCGACGTGATTAATTTTATGGCAAGATGTGAAAGATGCATTTCATTTAGTGTACTCAGAAGTACTGCACTTTCAAGCTTTTGCATGCCAGCCTTTTCCATTGCTGAAACTTGAAAAAGCTGCTGAGAAAGACCAAAGACCCCCCAAAACTTCAGATTAAATGTCCTCCAAAGTAAGTGAAAATTTGGCCAATAGTGTTCCATCCCAGATCAAAGGCAAACCTTTAGTTTAACTTCCTTTAGAGCAGTACTGAGAATTTATTGTATTTTCGTTCACCATTTAAAGCAGGAACATCTTCAATTGTCTTCTTCAAAGAAGGGAAAAGAGAAAATAGTGTTGTAGTACAGGAAAAAATATTACTTCTCTCAGGTGTAGATGCTATGTAGGCCATTAAGAGAAAACACTGCACATGGGAAATGAATGGATCTGAAGAACCAAAAGGAGCACCACAGCAGTGTTGTACCTCTGAGTCCCTTCCAACTCGTTCATCTAGTGCAACTTTAAGATAGTAGCCCAGTGGATAATTGGTATTGGCAAGGGAATGGCATTTCTGTGCCTGCATGCTCCTGATTCTCTCAAACTATTGCATCCCAAGAGAGCTAGGAGAACAGCACAGGAAGTGGTTAAAATAACATTTTTTATATAAAATACTCATTTTTACTATCTAAAAGTAAGAAAAAATACAAATGAGGACATAGTTTCTTCTATTTTTATTAAACAACATGTAGCAGAGGACTTGATTTGAGATCTCTTGAACTAAATCTTGAAACATCTTACCTCCAGGCGCTGTGGGCTCTACCTGCCCAATTCCTTTGTTCTCGCAATATAAGTCACTGAAACGAAGCAGATGCATAGACCCTGTGGGATCGCAGGCTGTGAGCACCATTTACACACACTGCCCATTTCATCAGCATGACACAGGACAGGCTGTCAGCAGAAAGAAGTGTTTTGTTACCTGGATTTGTACATTTTTAAGTTATTTTTTTTTTCCAAATCCTGGTAACAATATATACTGTAATTATTAATGACTACAGAAGAATGAAGATCAACTGCAGTAATAGTTACTGAGTTCATGAGCTATCTAGTACGTAGTTCCTAAGCAACATGTTGGGCATAACTATTATTGCTTGCCAAAATCAAATGAGAAACGGGGAAGTCTCTGAAATAACGAAGGTGAAATTGATAGGGGTGGTAACAAAGAACAGAGGCTTGTACTTCTGTTCCTATTGAAATTGGTCACAATATGAAATTGGCCTCTTGGTTGGTCTATCTAGTGAACATAAAGGTGTTTGTGATTTAAGTCTGTTGTGCAAATGTTGCCACAATGGAAAATAGTAGGTTACTTTATATACCTTGACCCTGATATAAACAAATGAAAAGAGCATTTAAATAATTTTGTGTGTGTGTAAGACTTTCATGGTAACAACTGTAAGAATAATAAAAAAGAAATACATTTCCAACAACTTTCATATGATATCACCATCTTGAGTGCAGTACCCCGACTTACGTTAGCATCACAATGCAAACACTGAAGTGTTCGCTCACATTTTTCCAGACCTATCTCTAAGTTATACAGAAAGAAGGGAAGAAAATACCAAAATACTGAAACGAGAAAAGGCTGCTAGTTTTAAACAAGAAAGAAATTTATTTGCAAAAGTGTAACTTTCCACTAGAGGTTTTTTAGATAAAACAAATTAATCTGAAGTTCTAAATACATGAAAGTTTGAGGTGAAACAGTACCAATAGTCTCATACAGTACTCAGAAAGCTTCATTTTGAGGGAAAGAAGTTTGCCAAAAGTTCTTTTCAATTTTCCCTCAAATTCTCGGTGTTTCCATACCAAGCCTGATGGAATGGGGGAGAGGAGCAAGGCAAAACCAGGACTTCTGAAAATTTCTGCCATGTTTTTTCAAGAGTCTCTCCTCCGAGTGGGTGGGATTCGTTTTGGCAAACGTTACTACAGCCTGGAGGTGCCTGTCTCTGAGCTATTCTAGGTTCCCCATGTGATCCGCAGAGAAAAGTAGGCTCTGTTAAAGGGTGACTCATGTAATCTATTTCAAACACCCACTCTCAGATAAGATGTCCGTATAGGAGCCAAGGGTGTCTGGCTCAGATGTATACATCTACACTTGGCCAGATGAATCTTACCCAGTATGTCTATGCTGCAGACTGCCAAGAAACAGGACAAATTTAGCTGTATAGAGCTCAGTGCTGTCACAGCGGAGTTTTTAAAAACTAGCTCAGGTGTTTCAGACTCCACAGTGTAGTTTTCCATGAGACAGTGTCCACCTGAGATGTCAGAGTGCCTCCGGGTACTTATAACTCGAGTGTTTCAGGCCCTTGGTTTCCACGGCTGCTGTCCCTAACTGGGCATCGTGATATATGGCCATCGCACAGTCAGAAGACTCACAACCACCCCGTGTGTGGTGTGGGACTAAGGAGACCTGGGGATACTTATATATGTATGGTGAAGAAATACCCGGTAGGAGTTAAGGTGTGATAGGACTTCTGTACTGGCAAAACTGCTGCTGGGGTCCGAGTCCCGTTGTGGTGCTGGTGCTTTAAATGCCTCTGAAATCCCTCCAGCCCAGTCAGAGGTCTGGACGTGCTGCCTGTCAGTAGAAGTGAAGAAGCTCAGGTTTTTTATTTTGCCAGAGGAGGTGAGCACATTACTTTATTGTGGTTTAAGGGTTGCTACACAGTGACATTGCTGATACGGGATGACAATTTAATCTAGTGAGTGAAAATGTGATGCTACTCAATCTCTAAAGTAAAACCAGATTAATTCAGGCTACAAAAAAGGAGCATATTTTTTACAGCAAGGCTAAATAACGGCTGGAATAACTTTATCTAGGAGTTTTATAGACTCTTCCTTGAAAATCCTTTTTAATCTAGATGTGATACTGCACAATGAACTCTTATTACTTTAATGAAGGAATTAAACAGTGAAATGTTATGGCCTGTGAAGTGAGATTCTGACAATATCCCTTCTGGCCTAAAAAGCTGTTTAACGGGCCAAAAGCAGCATCGGATCCCAATGTCTCGGAGTCCTGGGAAATCTGCATTTCAGAAGGGGCTGTGCAGCCTTTCCCTTTTCTGATACAATCACTGTCAATCGCCTGGTCCTATCTTCCTCATGTGATGTTCCTTTAATAAGGTTTTTGATCTGAAAATGTGCTCAGTGAGCTAGCTTTCTGTGAGCTGGGCTCATTACATAGAAGTGCAGATAAGGGAGCTGTGGAAGCAGAGCTGGAGCCGAGGGTTGTGACTGCGAGGTATGTCACAGGGAGATTCTCTGTCCAAGGCTTGGGTTTCAGGTATTTTACTTTTACTACTAATTCTTTGCTGGATTTTTTTCACCGTTATGTACCAGAATACCTTTGGTTGGACAAATATAGATCTCCCATTTAATTTTGACAGAAGAAAATGAATGCCTTTCTTTAACCCCAGGCAAAAAATACAGGTCCCTGTGTTAGCAACCTAGTCTCTTCGCTTCTCATAGTGGAAAAAATTTGAATTCTCACTTTGCACCACTCTCTGGAGGTTGTTCTATTGATAGCTATAATTATAGGATATGAATCTTTGCCAAAACTTTGTTATTAAATGATAGGTACATCTCACCCACTGCTTCCCAAAGCTTACCTCTGTACCTTCAGGGCCAGAGCTAATGTGAATTTGTCTCTCTTTTCCTCACTTTCTTGCTCAGACTTTATCAAGGCTGAGTAAGATCTTGGCCACACCTGAATTTCTCATCCTGTCAGCTAAATATGTTTCTCCTTTGAATATTTTGGCAGAATATTAGGCAGAACTACAATGTTTCTGTTAAAAAGCATAGAATTGCAATTCCATACAATCCGCTTTGTTTTGTAGGTGTTCCCATTCAGGGTATGTTCTTCTCCCTTCTCTGGTCAAAGCATGCAGGGCACACATCCAGGAGGAACTGTGAAAGGTTCCTGTACTGTGTTTCCCTACCTTTACCAGGAGGCTAAAAAATGCAATACATCTTGGGAGATGTATTGCAGCCAGAGTGCACAGCCCAGCCCCTGAAGAAACATGGAAGCACTGATTGTATGGCCTAGTTTCTGAAACTGAAATTTATTTTAAAGTGGAAACATCTTTTGGTTTTGCACAAATGGATTGTCTACTCTTTAATTAAATAAAAGCAGCTTCATAGAAAGCAGAAGCAGCTTAAAGAAATTATGCATTTTATAGAAGAAAAAAACTTGTTATAGTTAAGATTTAAATTTTTCACTGATCCTGTCCATTTTTCTTTGACAGAATGGCAGTATCCGTCATCCTACGCTGTTGCAGCATTCTGATCTGCACGACTGAGAGGTTTTGAAAAACGTCTCATCTAGAAATCAGACCTTGTGCATAAAGGCTTTCATATGAAACCGCATCTTACAGCTGTGTCTTCAGGAAGGACTGCTTCTGCACATGAGTTGAAGGTACCATTCTTCCTCTTCCTCTTCCTCTTCCCTTCCAGGCCCACTGACTCTGTGTGTTCCTGGTTGTCTTGGACTGGTCCAGTCTATCAGTCACACCTCCCGGCTGCTGGAGGGCCAGCCAAGGTTTCAGTTCACTTCCTACCGGCTTCTACTCAGGAACGAGGAGACGGATAAATTCTTAACTAAGGTCCTTTTCTTTTACTTTCTGTTCCTAGGGGTCCTCTTTTTCCTTGCTAAAATGCCTTTTGATCTACCTCTCCCAGCCAAAACATTCATGAAATGTGCATGACTCCTCACAATGCTCTAACTCCTTGCTGTCAGCTTTGAAAAAGGCGGTGATGATGATAACTGAAATCTGCTGCAATGTTGCTCTGGTATGAATAACACCAGAGCTTGGGCTTTGGAGTGGTTTTCTAGTAAAGAAGGGCTTACACTTCTACACTTCATGAGTATAATATTGATAAATCATGTAAACTAAAGATAGGCGATTGAGAATAAAATTAGAAGATGTTGTATGTTCCTTTTATAATCACGCACAGGAATTTCATAGGGGATATGCATGAAGTAAGAGGATAGGATTAAGGTGTCCACTGGGGTTAGAAAGCAGTTAAACTTCCCGGAGTCTGTAGGTTTTAAACTCTTGATTTAAACATATACTGTACATTTAACACTGTACTAAAAGAAGTGTAATGGCTACACATTAGCTTTGGAGAGTGATGTAAATGGCACCATTAAATGCCATCTTTGCATTTAGATTTGTAACTATTTGTTGTTCTAACAAAACATAACTGCGTTTCTACTCCTGCTTGCTTTATAGAACCAGTTTGAATTTAGGAGAGGAACTTAGCCTGTCGGTTTAGCTTGCATATTATTAGCAAACATTGCTAGTAACATGGGAGTCATCTGCCCTAAGTTTGGTGTCTAAGCCTAAGTTAGTCCCCCTCCATTTGTAGGCAACGAAGTGAAGAGGCAACTCCAGAAGGTGATGTCTCTCACACTAAGTCAGCTCAGATAAGGGTGATTAATTGCTCTTTACGGGTGCTTTTTACAATTATCAGCTAGAAAAAAGGACTAGCCTAGACTTAGATCTTTCTTTGTTTCTTTCTTTGTCTTTGTTAGGCATCTCAAGTAGAGAGGATAAACCCCTATTTTGTCACGGATCAATGGAACAGCTTTCAGGTCATGTTAATTTTTATAAGATAAGGTTAATTTGTATCATTGCCACTCTTTGTGGTAATACACTTGTTTTGCAAAAGAAGGGAAAGAAAAGGAGCAAAACCTTGAAGTGACCTAGTGTAGTGTTTCCTGGTCTGTTTGGATACCTCTCGCAGTAGCAGTAGCAGCCCTTTAGATGCAGAAGAGGGTCTAGCAGTGAGTTATCAGGATGCTCAGGGGCCGAAAGCACCTGAACTACAGTGAGACTACAGGAATCGAAGGGCGTGTATAGTGTATAATAGTGTATACCTACTTAAAGAACAGTTACAGAGGTGACAGAACCAAAGTCTTCTTGGTGGAGGCAAATAATACAGAAAGGGATAAATGGCCACACTGCGGCTTGGGGGCTCAGACTAGATGTGGGGAGAAGCTGTGTCACTGGGAGGGTGGTGCAGTGCTGGCACGGGTTTCCCAGGGCAGTGGTGCAATCTCTGCCCTTCGGCGTGTTCGAGACTGAGAACAAAGCCATGGCAGCGCTGGTCTGGTGCCGGCAGCACTCCTGCTTTGGGCAGGAGGCAGGTCAGGGTCACCCCAGAGGTGCCTTCCAGCCAGCATCCCTGGGACTTTCTTCTCTTTATGCTAAGGAAACCAATCTCTTCCTGTGCAGCTCTACCCTCAAAGTCTGGAGCCTGACCCCGGTCTCCTGTTCCCAACTAACCCCGTGAACTGCAGGCGGGCAGCTGCAGCAGGTCCTGCCGAAGGGTCTGTGCGATATGGGGTTACGCCGCTCCTGTTCCCTGCTCACGGACCACTTATGAATTGCTCCTAGTATCGCTATATCATTCCACCTGGGGCACTGCCCTGTGACACCTGCGTTCAGATCCCTGCTATGCTCAATACCGAGGTGCCTGAAATTAGATTTCCCATATGTAATGTTGGTGTGCTTTAACGATTGCCCTGTTGTCTTTTCTGGGGAAAAATCAGAAAAAAGCAGTCCTTAAAGAGCTTCTGAGGGTCTCAGTTTTCCCCAGCTGGGAAGCTGGTTTATAGCATGGGAAAAACTAATGCTTTCTTAGCTCTAGATGCAAACTGTGATTGCAGATTCTTAATTTCCTGTTGGGATACTGGAACTAGACAGTACCCCTTTTAAAAAAATGAGCTGCTTTGCAAGCCTGGTCATTTTGAAACAGTAACTACTTATAAACTTGGAGAATTTGGGGGGAAAGTTAATGAAAGATGAGAAATATGGAACCGAAAGTGCTATTTTAGCATTGCTCTTCAGCATGAAAGGGCACCTTAAAATCTTCCATAGCTTGCATTAAGTCATCTTGATATTTTCTTCTGTCTCATTAATCCCAGCCTATTTCAGATGATATAAACAAATGCCACTTCTTTTGAATGGTACCACTTTAATCCCTCTTCACCTTGAGTTCACTCCAGGAAATGGTATTTTTTCCTTGAAAAGATTGTAAAACGAGCACAGCTTTTTGATAGTATAATCAAATTATTTATTTATTTTGTTATATTAGTGGTATCGTCTCTCTAGATTTCCGGACTAAGCATAGTACAATGTATATTTTTAAATACCAACTTATTACATCTTGAAGGACTGGAGAACTTTACTGAAAGAACTCTTGAGTCCTTTTCTTTAACGGTCCATCAACCTTGTAGACTGTTCTAGTTCTCTGCCCTCAGAGAAGTTATTTTATATTTGGTCAATTTTAAACTGCGTTTTTTGTTTTATTGATCTATCCAATGACTATACAACTTGCAGATCTCTAGCACTGTACTGTGGTACTGAACATTATGCTTTGTTTCCAGCAAATAAAAACAAGTAAAAATTTATGTACCTTAAAGGCAAATAGGGATCTTGCGTTGTCTGTGTGCACTTAAAACACAAGAATACTGAAAGTTTTCCTCTTCAATTCCTTTTTCTGAGCTTCATCAGTGCGGTCTCACAGTAATCTCTGTCGCACATACTTTCTTATTTCACTTTGTAACAATCGCTCTCTACAACTATCACTCTCTACAATGACCTGAAAGGAGGGTGTAGCCAGGTGGGGGTTGGTCTCTTCTCCCAGACAACCAGTGACAGGACAAGAAGGCATAGTCTGAAACTGCACCAGGGGAAGTTCAGGCTAGAAATGAGGAGGCATTTCTTCACAGAAAGGGTCTTTAGGCATTGGAATGGGCTGCCCGGGGAGGTGGTGGAGTCACCATCCCTGGAGGTGTTTAAGAAAAGACTGGACGTGACACTTAGTGCTATGGTCTAGCTGACATGGGGTTGTTAGGGCAAAAGTTGGAATTGATGATCCCAGAGTTCTCTTCCAACCAAATCGATTCTGTGATTCTGTGATCCCCCTTGCATGGGATCATTCAGGCTTCAGAAAGAGACAAAAAGAAGCAGAGGTGTGAGTTTTTTTACTTTTGAAATGCCTGGAAGGATGCATTGGAGGATGGTAAAGGGAGCCAGAGCCCTCCTTGGATGACACCAGGCTGGGGAGGTGGTTGACAGGCTGGAGAACATGCTGCTGTTCAGAGGCACCCTGGCAGGCTGGCCAAAATGGCAAAGCCCAGCACCTGGGCTGGGATAACCCCCCATGGCAGCACGGGCTGGGCAGCTTTTCAGGAGGGGAGTGTGGATCCTCATGGAGAGCACAGCAGTGGTCATGGTGCCCATGGAGGCCATCGCAAACTGGGAGGCATTAGTACGAAGGCTCATCAGGCTACATCTGGAGTCCTGTGCCCATGGGTGCTCAAAACCAGCTGGAGGTATGTTCCAGAGAGCTGTGTAAAGGCCATGCTTTAATGCAGCAGCATGGACGTGAGCGATACCTGTTCTGTGTGCAGAATGGCACCGGCTGGGGCATGCTCATAAACCACAGGAATCCTCAATGGTCATTGTAGAAGAATAACAGAGCAGGCAAGACAGCAAACTATGAAAGTGGAGTAGAGGGGGTAAGTTCTAGTTGTTTTGGTGTCTAAAGCAGGTTTTCATGAGCAGCCTGACTCCTACAACTCACAGATGTAAGGGGTGATGCAGTCAGGAGATTTCTTTTAAAAGGGAAGGGAATACTGGAGACATGAAGTGCTAGCAGGCAGCTGAGATCTGGAGTTCAGATCAGGCTGATTTCCCCCGAGAGGTCTTGATTTTTCGCCGTAAACTACAGATGGTGTGTAGGACAACAGCTTCTAAATGGGGTGTCACATCTATGTTAAAAAAGCTAGGCAAGATGAATCTGGGTCAGTTCTGGACTGAGTTTTGTCAGTAATACTGCAATCAGGATTAAAGCTCCAGAGAGTTTATATTTGCATTTCACTCTGTTCTCAACTGCACCCTTTTGGCACAGCCTGGATTTCGATCTGACTCACCACTACACTTTTAAATGTCAGTCCCTGACTTGTTAAATCACATCCCTAACTGTTAAGCAAGGAAACGAATTTATTTTAAATAATTAAGCTTCAAATTTAGTCTTTCCCTCCTCTTAAAACTGGAATGCAGCAGTCTGAGAAAGACCAGGTTTGTACCGGTTGATTGTCCGTACGTGGTGAAGAGGACATCAGGAGCAGTAGCAAAGGTTATTCATCAGACACGCGAGATGAGGCCAGATTTGCATATGAAAGTAAGCTGAGGATGTGAGGCCAGCGGACGGCTACCTCAGCTACCAGCTACACCAGAGGTTCAAGATCGCTGTTTCAGAGCCGTACGCTCACCTGTCTGGCACACTCTGACAGAGCTGCGGTGAGGTCCTGTCTTGCTTTGTCACTTGCTGCTGCTTTTTACTTTGTTCGAGGGTCATCTGTCCTATCTCCCATGACGCGGAGAGTCAGGTAGTGCCAGGACCACACGAGTGGTGGGAGGTTATCTTTCCGAAGGGCTCGTGCCTGCCAACACGGAGCTGGGGCTCTGTTGACAGATCACGGGGGGTTTGGTGCCTCGGGCTCTTCCAAGTGCATTTGGGCTGCGACTGAGCTGTCTGCTGTCCTGGACGCAGTCTGGGAGGGTGTTTGGCCTGACAGATCTTACTTACATCATCCTCCCAGCATGGAGGAGCTATGTTTTTGGTACACTAGGAGTTGTAACCACTCCTGCGGCCAGAGTGTGACCACAGGCAGAGGTGAACAAAGGCAGGCCAGCACCCCAGGTGTGTCCTCACTGGGCTGTCCTGTCCCTCCCAGCCTCCGTAGTGGAGCTGTCCTTTCATCCCTGACTTCTCTTTTAGTGTCAACAGGGTGCAGATTTAAGAGAAATGGAGCAGCATCCCAGGGTGCTTGTTTTTAGCAGTACCCAGACTTGAGCAGGCATTGGCTGGACTGCAAGTTCTCACGGTCTTCACTGAAGTCTTTCAGAATTAGTTGGTTTTGTGTTTTTCCACCCCCTGCAGTTCTGATGCCTGGTGTGTTGTGAGCGTTTAAGAATCCTAGCTTTCCTTGGAAAATTATTAACTACTACTGAACTGTGAGGAAACTCTTGAATCTGTGACCCAGCTACATGTGTTATCTGCCAAACTGGAAGATGATGAGAGATCATTCATAAAATGTATTCTGTTCTCTCAATATTTAAAAATAAAACACAGATTATTCTGCATTGAGCATCTGAGACAAGGAACAATTTATTAAGTGCTGAAACATGTTGTTACTCACAAAGCAACAAGTCTGTCCTTAGAGTGCAAAGGATTGTAGTAGGCACATGTACCGAGGGAAGGCTAGGCTTTTCTAGACCTGTTGTATGGGTTAGAATCAATCGCACAGGAAAACATGTCACAGCGTCTCTGTGACCCCCTGCTCCTCCATGCTGAAGGCTGTGGCACAACCGGTAGAAGCGGAGTTGACAGGGATGGTGGTGTAACACACGTGTGTGTGTGTGTGTGTGCTAGAGAGACTTTCAACAGAGCATCCCCCATGGGAATGGGGCTCTCCAGGGAGCCCAGCCATGGGAGGGCTGGGAGTTGCAGGTGTTGTCCTTGGGGCATACTGGCAAGAATGTTTTCTGAATAGGTGAGGATGGAAAGCATAGCTGGTTCCTGGTGTGGAGTGGCTTTTCTCCCTCTTTTCCCACAGTAGGTTTTTACCATAAGGGTGTCCACCTGATGAAGAGGGACAGGGAACTCTGAGGGCTGCCCAGGTTGGAAGGACTCCCTTTGGTCCCACCTGAGTGTCTCACTCGTACGTTGAGATTGGTGTTGTCTGGCCAGCGTTCTGGGGTTGTTCAGAGAAATCAGGCCAGGTCTAAGTGCGGGTGACAGTGGGTGCTGTACAGTGGCCAGTCCTGATGCGGTGCCTGCAGGTGTACAGTGCGGGCTTGGAGAAGGTGCTCCTGGCTGCGACCCTCCGCAGGGAAGCCTTTGGGTCCTGCGCTCCTGGCCGCGGAGCAGCATCGACTGACGTGGGGCTTGGTGTGGCACTGCACTGGGTTTAGGTAGCTTCTACAAGACCCCATTAAGAGCACAGTTGTCCACCTCCTGCAGGACTACATCCTGGGGAACAGAAAACACCTGTCAAACTCCAATTTATATTACATATTCATTACTTGTTAGAGCAGGTCCCGCTCTGTCACAGGAATGACCTTTGTGTGTTATACATCTATTGTTCTTTGCTGTACAAAGTCAGCACTGCCAGCTGCTGTAGTCCCTAACGCAGCTGTAACTGTAGGAGGTTTTGTTTTAGCCCCAAAAGTGAAGAAAGACCTGACTGTTAAGCATGAAAGGACATGTGTTCATCGCCAGCCTTGCTATGCCGTCTGAGTAGCCATGGAGTAGCACTGTAGGGTGTGTTCTGCTAGGAAGGGTTGCCACAAAGGTTACGTTTTTCCAAGAAGTGGAAGATAGTCGAACAGACTTCTGTTGACTGAGGAAAGCCTTGGGCAAATGTCTGCCACATTTTAGCAAAATTTACAGCCTCTAAAATAGCTAGCTTTCTGGAGCCTTAGAGGCTTAGAGTGGTAAAGTCATTGGAACAACTGCTAATGAGTTAATTACAGTGGATTCATTAGTTAAAATTCCTGCCAGAGACTTGAATGTTGCAGATGACTGTCTGCTGGCAAGCGGCTTACACTGCTGGGCAGACCTTTGCCTGATTTATGACTCTTCCACAATCAAATCGAGTTCTTGCCTGATTATCCCCAAATTCAGTTCTGGTTTTATCTTATTTATGAAAATTAACTTTTGGTTCTGAAGAGACTTCATATGCATTGCAAGTGTGCTGTGAACCACTATCACAAACAGCTATTCTGGGATTCTTGTCTGAATGGTGCCTTCCTGCATGGCAGCTCTTCTTCTGAAATATAGACAGCTATCCATCACCTGTGAAATCTGAGGCATTGAGAGGCTTCCAAAGAAAAATGAAACTAATCCATACCCTCTGAGAGTCATTTTGTGCAAAATAACAAGGATTTCGCCAACAGAACAAAAATTTGTTGTAAAAATCGATAGTTGAACTCCTTCCTTGTGAGCACCTACTTGATACTTAAAATGGATATTTAGAAGTGATCTATCTTGTCTTTCTGTAGGAAGTTACAGAGATTGTCCAGAAAACATAAGTGCTTACTCTGGTCCCTTTCTTATAAATAGCAAATGTGCAAACTTCCTAAAACCACCAAAAGCGATTCAGAGGCCAGGTTTCAACCTTACCTCAAATATTTTTCCCCAGCAAAAATTGCAGCTGTGGGTGTTGAGCCCTTTGGAGGCATCCTGATGTTTCCCAGACTCCTCCAGTAAAGCCTGTAGCTTTTGTGCCAGGTTTTGTTTAAATACTTTTGATTAATTTTTTGATTAAGCTCAATGAATTATCTTCTTTCCATCTTGGCTCAGCAAGAATAACATTTAAATTTCTCTCCTGTCCAAATAGGTGTACCCTTGACCTGAGGGTTTAATCGTTACTCAGGGTCTTACTGGCTTTTTCATTAGGAGAAGGAATTGATATGGAGTCTGCTTTTTCTTCACTGCAAAACTGTTACTTCAAACACCTACAAAATCCCATTTCTCTGAACAGAGTAGGAGTCTAGTTTTGCTCGTAGTTCCGCATTTCTTTCCAGCCTGCCCTACATCTGTAAAAGTTTCTCTCATCTTATACATAAGATCACACGAAGTACGTTTCCACTGCAGACATTTTGACGGGCTTTCATTGCCTCTCTCCCATCTGTGTGTGCACAGGCATGTCTGCAGCAAGCACTACTGAGGTGCTTACAGCATTCAATCCCCGAGCAAACCTGTCTGTCCCATCTTCCTTCCAGCAGCTTCAGTTAGCTGTGTCTCAGTATAAGTCTATAATTCATATGCTGAGCTATTTAAATTCTTCTTGACTTTGACACTTTGCTGCTGCTTAGAGAAATACTTCAGGTAATGGTGAATCAGGGAGAAGGAAATACTTGTCTTCAGAAGGCATTGAATTGTCCCAGTCCCAATGAATCATGGTTTCCTTGTGTGTTTAGTTATGCTTCTTCTACAATAGGCATTTTTTCTGATTTCTGTAGCAGGCTTCATAAAGCCATGTGATGCTTGTTGGAAGTGCTTCAAGTGTTTCAATCCCAAAGCTAAACTAAAGACTTGTAAAGCTAAACTAAATCAACTTGTGAAATTGTTCTGTAAATTGCTTGTCTCTTAAACATGCAAAAAAAAAAAGTCTCAATGTTTAAAAGCAATAGTCTCTGCACAGTGAGAATGACTTCCACACGTGGCTTCCATTAGAGTAGTTTACTTATATAAAAGTTTGCTAGTCTTATCTGAGAATGTCAAAAAATTAACTATAGGAATAAAAGAAAACCCTCAGCATAGTGCCCCAGAATATTTGAAAAAGCTTTCCTCCACCAGCCATCTTTCTGATGCTACCTTCACACTCCTAGCTGGATGGCTGAGTAGTTTCCGACTTCTAGAAGTGCTGGCCATTAATGAGGAAAAACTGTCTCCCTCTCCTTTATACTATGTTTTTGTACATGGATATTGTTGTGGTGAGTAGTGACCAACAGTGATGAGATGAACCTCATCTTGAAGGTAAAACAACCGTGTGCAGCCCAGTACAAAGCGTCTCCTCCAGACTGGGTTTTCATGTGTTGTTTCCCATTTAAGAACAGTTTTTCCTAGTAGATGCCTTCCTGAACTTAACCAAGTTGTCATCAAGGAATGACAAGTTCTGCATTCTCTTTTGGCACATGGGATATGATGAGTTGCACCCGTGAGTGCAGAGAACGCTGGGTGAGGTCATTGTGAGGCTGGTCTTGGTCGTCTTTGAAAGGTCATGGTGAGCATACGTGCCTTAGCTGGTATGTCATTCTGTGATAAAATAGTAAGCTCTGTTTTGTTTTCTTTCTTTTGCAAAAGTGATGCTGTAACCCAAGCATATGCATATACCAGTGAGGGTTCATCTGTGGTTGATGTTTTTGACATTTTGTAGTTCAGTCCAGCAGCTGCAATATCCACGCTCATGTTGAACTGACAAGATTGAAAGGTATCTGCTTACTGAAAAGGTCATTTTTGGTATCTTTACACATGTGCCATAAAATTAAAGCCAATCCCTAACTAGGATGTCTTAGCTTCAACTTTGTGTTGACGCACAAAGCCCTTTCCCTGACTGTGTGTTTTTCTGTCAAAAGCCAGCTCGTGAACTCAAGAGAAATGTATACCATTGACTTGGCTGAACTGTTCTGATTTATCATTCTGGAAAAAGAGTGGGGCTGTCTGCCACTGTCCTATTACCAATGCATTAGGATGTCCTGGCAATAATAAAGCAAAATCCATTTGCACATTTGCTAAGAGTTCTTCCACAGCCACTGCTGCTATTTTCTTGATAAACCCCAATAAATGGGCAGGGGGGCAACTATTATGCCATTTACTTGCAGTCGATCAGTAATGCTCTTATACAAGGCTTGGAAGCAGCAAGGAAGCGGTATGTTGTTTATCGTAGGAACCACAGTCCCCGACATTACGTTGCCGTAGCTGTGGCTGCCTCTCCGCAGTCAGTGATGCACTGTGCATCGTCTCAGTCCCAGAGTTGCACTCACTGCTGATTCAACTCCGCTATCATCACAAATATTATTTTTTGTGATCATATTATGAGGCAGTGTCTGTGGCAGGGGCTATAAAAGTGTTAAGATGGGAAAGAGGAAGATGATTTATTGGCCTGAGCTCAGGGCTGTACAACGGCACTGCAAAGCAGGCTTGTGCTGGTCCAGCTTGGGTTCATACTAGGGCTGGCTGGCGTCTCTCTGTGTCAGGTTTGTAATGTAAGCTCAAGCACTGGGGCTTGCTCCCCAGGGCGGGATGCTGGTGGAGCACAGCTGTGGGCTAGGGGCCCTCAGTCTCCAGTCTTCCCTTCCCAGAAGCTGCTCTCCGGGAGGGAAAGATGGGAGTGTGGCAGCCCAAGGTGTCACAGTCTTCTCCGGGGCATGTTGCACCCCTTCCAGCCGATGCAGAGCTGGTACCTGCTTGCTGGCTACCTGCACCCAAGGCCAGCGAGTGGCGGGTACCCGGTGCAGGCTGTATGCCTTTCCTCGCAAGGGTGCAGCTCCGTACCTTGCACCCTCTGGCAGGGAGAGAGCTTAACATTTTAGTTGGGCCCACTCATCTTTGCATGACAGAACTTCAGAATGTGCAGGTTTTAATCCTAACTGATAATTTTCAAGCATTTCAAGCCTCTCCCTGGGAAAGGCTGGGTGCCTACCGCTCCCTGCAGAACCTGTAGGGCCAGAGGGACACAGCAGTTACGGAGGTTGGACTGCTTGGGAAGGACTGGCCTTCATCTTCCATCAGTCCGCTTTAGCAATCCTGCAGTGATCACTGTGAACATAGAAGACTACTACAATGCTGTATGGGAAGATTTTCAGAGGTGAAAATGCTGCCAGTGGAAATAAAGTGAACTTCAACTATGTAGAACTGAGTCTGCAATGTGGGACTTTTCTTACAGAGAATTATTTTTTCCGTCGGTCTGGTAGTCTGAAGTGTTCCAGATTTCATTTCATGGAAACATTCATTAAGCGGTCGTAGCCGGATATCTGTTAGGTGGTTGGTGAAACAAAGTTTATTAACTGATCCATATCCAGAAATGTTATTAAAATCCAAGAATTTTATGTAATATTATATTGCTCGGATACCAGATATTGCTAGGCCCAAGCATTTTAATACAGGACAGGTCTCCAAAAATCATAGTTATTCTTTTGAGTGGAAATTGCCATAAGCGTGTTCAGCAGCAGCTATGAAAATAATATGGAAATAGAAATACGTGATTTTTGGTTAGAAAAAAAAAGTTAATCCAACTTCTCTCATCTCAGGAATTAGATATTTCCCAAATGTTTATTTTTTACCATTTTGCATCTTTTTATGCTAGCTTCCCATTACATGATGAATTATTACGTGATGAATTATATAAGAAGAAACTGGTAGTATCACCTGTGCTGCTGCTGCTGGAAATCAAATGTTCAAGAGCAACAGCCAGTAACCCCACTGAAGTGCAGGAGGACAAGGAAATTTGCTGAAATACTGCTTTGCACCTTTTGTGACCACCAGCTCCTGTACAAAGCTGAGTACTCAATATCAGTTGACTCTGTCCTTTGTGAAAGTCACTTAAAAGAAATTGCAGGAAGTGCAGAATCAAGCATCAACATTTACAATTTAAAAACCTGCTAGTAAAGTGAATAAGAATGTATATCTCTACTGGATCAGAGCCTTGACTTGCAAATGGGTCCATTCAGCTGCTTGCATGAATCCAGCAATGGATCTTGATTAAGAATTTCTTACGCCTCCGTTAGACCTAAGAAGGGCTTTGAAAACTTATTTTTAGACAGTAAAGGACAGAAGGGATCAGCAGAATGATGGAGTCTGACCTCCTGCATAATCCTGCACCTCCTCCACAGCAGGACATGAGCTGCTTTTTGTAATGAGATGAAGTGAAGCCAAAATTTGGAGCACCGGTTGCTGCGTCTGTTCAAGTCGCCGTGTTGTGCATATGCCTCCCTGGATTCGGAAAATGACCCTGCAAAACTCAGGAGTAGCTAGACACATTAAATTTCTCTCCTAGGACAGTATGATAAACATTTCTAAGCCTGACATACTCTGTGTGACACAGGAAAAAACCCACGTTTAGATTTATTGCAGAAATTACCGCTGGGTCTCAGAGCAGTTGTGGCGGGGGGGGGGGGAAAAAACTCGAGACAGGCCCCGCAGTCACTGAAAAGCCGATAGTCTAAAGGCAGGTGGAGGCACAATGTTGAGATAGATACACAAACTAACTGTAGAATAGCTGGATCAGACACCAGAAGTAATAGAAATGCTGCTGGAGCACTGAACTGAGCAGCTGCTGTTTTATATTACTGCTAAATGTGAAAGAGCACTAAAACGTTTCAGGAGGTGGTATAGAGACAAAAATCTATATATACAGCATATTGTTAAGTAAAGGGTGAAAACAGAAGGTAAAATGATTTCCCCTTTTGCTATAGCTTAGTCACACACCTCGGCTTAAGGAAGTGTCCTTAATGAGACATCAGCTTCCAGAAGGACCTGGACTGCAGCCAACTGCCACAGGAAGAGCTGGAGATCATTCGAGAGGGAATGACCGGAATTTGCTGAGGAAAGGAGATCAATCCAGACTGGCACTGGGGGGAGATGAACAGGGCTCCTGTCTGGGAACATCGTTAAGGATCCAAAACACCAGAGTGGAAGACACCAGAGGCAGATAACTTACCATCTCTAGAAAGGAAGGTAGCGCATAAAAATTGCATATATGTACACATATCTAGTGCGAAACAACAGTGACAGTTTCTCGAGCGCATTGTGTTAAGAGGAGACCCCACAACCGGGGCTGTCGACTTAAGGAGGAATTCATTGTGTCCCCTCCGGCTTTCAGGCTGATGGAGGTTAGGTTAGGCACTGGCAGCCTCACATTTGAGATGCCTCAGTCCCAGGGCCAGCAGACACACACACACATTCACAGGGAGAAAAAGAGGGAGACTTCTGCTCCCGGGTACTGCTGCAGGTTACAGGAGCGGGTGTAGCTGCAGCGGCAGAGGCAGGGTCATGCCCTGAGGTGTCAGGGAAGGGCTTGTGCTTCCAGACATGCTGAGAAAAGGACAGAATCTACAGGAAATTGGTTAAATGATTCTGCAGTCTATTCCTCAGCAAATTAAAAAAATTTGACTTCTTGCCTCCATAGATTTTACAAGTTCATTATTTTGTAGCTCACTCATATTAACTGTATGTATTATTGTTGTGGAGTGAATAGATCGAATGGGGACAGTTTTCTTACTATCATACATTGCACAGCTGTAGAAAGAAGGGAAAAAGCAACATATGAAAGAATCATAATGAACCAATTCATGCAAACTTTGTTTTTGCACTAAAACTGAAGCAAGTTCTGTGTCTCCGTCTGCTCTAGTAGAAACATTCTCAAAGCCTCACTTATGCATCTAAGCTCAGAATCAGCGTTTGACTTCAGACGTGGCACTTAGTGCCCTGGTCTAGTTGACAGTGGTGTTAGGACAAAGATTGGACTTGCTGATGCCAGAGGTCTCTTCCAACGTAATTGATTCTGTGATTTCTTGAGGGGCCAGTTTCCTTAAACGCTACGGGGAAAGAAGGATCTGCTTGGCTCCTGTGCTGCTTTCACCTGTGACTGTGTTATTTTGCTTCTCTTCTTTGCTCTGTGATTGAATGCTTCTTCAGCGTGTCCTTCAGAGGAAGCCTTTCTCCTTCCCTCTCCCTGTCCATTCCCTGCTAAGTTTCCAAGAGATGTCCTGGAACTTTCTCCTCTATCTCTTTGTTTTTCCATTCTCAATGAACTAATTCCTAAGATGATAGTTAACAATGATCCTTACCCTGGCAACTTGTAAACGCCTCTCCCTACTGCAGTCTTGTCTCCTTTCCAAGCTAATATATTGCCCTGATTCTCATCAATGGCTGTCAGGTTCAAGATGGTTCACTTGTTTCTCCACAAGTTTTTCTGCTGCTTTCTTACATGGTCAGTCGTTGTGAACACCACCACCGTACCACCTGTATTAATCACAGTGAAAAACTCTTCCCGTCCCTCTTAAATGTGTATGCAAGACTGCCAACAAAAAACCATCATGAAGCTGACCTCTGTATATCAGATCTCGAGTTGGTTACATCTCTCTCAGTTTTCACAGCTTGCATCTTAAATTCTTTCAAAGCAACAGCCAAATTTGGAATGATCATGGCTTTAATAGTCAATGTTCTTCCAAGCTCAATTTGCAGGCAGAATGAATTTATAGTACTGGAGGAGAACCTAGTAAATATTCTGTAGCAACTTTTCTTTTAAGATTAATGATGTCTCCACAGTTTTACACCTTTGCTATTAAAGTTGTGCTAGTAATTAAGGAATAGTGATTGTTTGTGCAAATTATTTAAGTAACCGAGTTAGTGAACTGAGGTTACTCTACAGTCAATAAGATTAAAATTGCTGGTTACTGGATATAGCGTTTAATCCTATGTATAGTCATTTTGAGGTCATTATTGCCTGTACCCATTCTTTAAGCTAGCTTTGATGCACATATTTTGTCTTGAAATTATGTGCCCTTAACTCACAAAGATGCTGTTCTAAGTGGTGAGAAGTGTTGAGACATTTGTGTAACTTTCAGTTAGGTTTTGAATTACAATACATGAAGAGGGAAATTTTTCATTGGCTAAACCGTCATTGAAAACATACTTGTACCATCAATGTGATGCTTAAGAAGACGTTATCCTGTTGACCTGATGTCAGCTCTTGTGGGTTGAGGCATTTTTTTTTTTTTGATGAGAGTCTTGAGAGGATAGAATATAAATCCATTTTAAAGATGAAATTGCTAGTTCAGCTATGGCCTTCAGCAGTGATTTCCTGTACTTGGACTGCTTTTAAAATCTGCTTGTTATTTCAAATAACCTAAATTGGAATTCGCTCAATAGCATTTTTAAAGAGCAAATGAATGGACAAGTCAGAGAGGAGAGACTTAACCAAGGAGGTCATGTCAGTCACCCAGGCTGTAAAGCATTTTCCACAGAAGCAACTGCAATGTATGGAGCAGTGCCGGCAGCGGGGAAAGCCTCCCGTGACCCTGGGACAGCAGTGCCAGAGCCTGGGGCACGGTCCCACACCCCTCCCAGGAGTTTGGCCCTTGTCACTCCAGGCCACGTCTCTGGTCGGAGAGAGATATCTGAGAAGCCTTGGCTGGTCTTGGGGCTCTTTGAGCGAAAGCTGAAGAAAGCTCTGCAGAGGCTTCCCACGGCTGCTTGAGGGTGAGACTGGTTCCCGTTGGCACGCACCGCAGGAATATTCTGCCTGGCCACGCACCAGATCCTGGCCCTGACTTGTGGGCTGTTTTCTTGACCTCTGGCCTGGCGCCTTATTACAGATTTACCTGGTGGTCTGGGATCTCACCTCACACAGTATGGTGAGACTGGGCTTTTGCTGGTCTTGTCACCATGCTTGGCTCCCAGCTCCCTTTTCTCCGTGGCACAGCTCACTCTTGCTGCTTCCTGACGTGCAGGACCAGAGAACACCGTGGCATATCCAGACAGAACACAATTATAGAAATGCTTCCCTCCAAAACCCCGTGAGTGAGGCTGATGGGTACCAGAATTGGTGTCCCCTGAGAACAACTCATTGATAGTGCTATTTTCAAGGCTGAAAATCAGAGAAGGAAAATCAGAGACCTTGTCCTTTGAAAAGCGTTGCAAAGATCAAACAAAAAAGTTACTTTACTTCTGGCTTGCTCAGAGAGTCCTTGGTTTTTGCTTGCTGGCTTCCACTACTGGCTGGTCCTTCAGTGACTGCTTTTCAAAACTGCATTTGGAAGTCTTTGTCACAGCGTGATCTGGAAGCCCAAAATACAAATAGCTTTAAAAAGGTTAGAAAAATAAAAGAAAGATCCATCAGCCCACCTCAGGAAATCATGGAGTGCCCGGTGGTAGAGGTGAGAAAGTGTCAGAGGGGAAAGATAATTCTGCACTTGTGTGGCTTCTTAAATGCTTTCCTTGTTCAGCCACCATGGACCAGCCAATGCTGGAAGCAGACTATTAAGCTCTGATCTCACCGAATTAATCTGTTCTAATGCTGTTAGCATGCAGTATTTTTTGATGTGGGTAGTATTCTGGGATGCTAGAATAATGCTCTTCTACTTGTGAATTCTGGTAGCACCGACACACAGGCTACAGGAGTTGTTGCCTTTGCAAGAGTTCTGGCTTTGTTTCTCTCTAAAGTGGTTTGATCCCACTTACTTACTTAGTTGCCGAGACCAGCACAGAGATGCTCTTGGCTCTTTCCTCACCTGAGTTTTTGCCAGAAGTCAGCAGACCCTGACAAATTCTCCTGGGGAACACCAGGGGATTAGACGAGTATGTACCTACCAGAGCTTACTTGCTGCTTTAGGCATGCAAGCACCGAGTAAAGGTTGCTACCTACTTGTCCGTGAGATGTTTGGAAGGTAGTGTGGCCCACTTCTGTTACTCACCCTCCGAGGAAACCCATAGCTTCTGGTCACAAGAGCTCTATGTGTATATTCCTTTCCTTTGTAGAGTGTGTGAGGGGGGACTGGCGGGGGTCAGAAAATAAAGATGTCTCTCTTTTAGCATCTTTTTATTTTTATAACAGTATACTAAAATGACACACTGGCAAGCAACAGCTAAATTTCAAGCGTAGCACTGAAGCACCATGAATATCAAAAGAAAACGGAGAGTCAAGCACCGGTGAAGTAGAAATGTTGTAGGGTTTAGTCATGATGAATATCATGGGTCATGTTGTGTACCCTTCAACCACACTCCTCAGTTACTGCAAAAGTCATTGGTACCCTCTCTTGCGTTTTTAAACTATTTTTTGTAAACTAGAAAATGCATTGAGGTTCGTGTGAGATACTGCCGTGGCTCAGTGCCTTAAATAGTAGCCATGAAAAAGGACATGCCAGGACCGAATCCTTGCTGGGAGATAAAAGTCACAATCCATCAAATGAGAAATGTGCTGGCAAAATTGCTTGTTTTCTTGGTGTATTTGACAGGGCCATAGTCAGTTGCTTAGTAATGAAAACAGTGCTGAAGATGTACCCTAGTGTTGTTTTGGCTGAGAAATACGGCTCCTGCTTTCAGGTGTATCCTTCCCTCACCAGAGATAAATCTCTCTCAGTTTTCTGTAATGTTTTCTGTAAATGTTTTCTTCCACCATCAAGGAGGCAATTTCTGCATTAAAACTCTTACCTGTGCTAATTATCTTACAAGAACTCGAATGGGTTCTTTTATTTTTTGTTTGTCTTCCATTGATAAGTAATCTTTGTATGAAAAAGCCCTATCGTAATAATGTGTTCCTTCAGTGACAGCATGCTGACATCCAGTGCCAGCAATGCAAACAATTAACATCAGGCTGGGATACTGAGCCATACAATATGTAAAGAAGCACTTTGTGAGTCAGTACGTGAAGTTTTTCCGTAGTCTGAACACAATTACTATATGAAATAGTCATCGTATGAAGGGAACACATCCTGTAAGTCTGATTTAATGCCACACCATTACTTTCAGTTGATGTTAGATTGGACTGTAACTTCCTAAATGCAATGTTTGGAACAGTAAGTCTCACTGTTATGATCCTTGAAGAAGGCAGATGTATTATACATGTGAAGATGATGAACCAGTGAGAGTTGTGTCAAGAGCCCATGTACGGAAAAATATTTTCTTTCAAAGGAGAGGAACCACATCACACAAAAATGTAAAAGGAGTTGAATTTGGAGCTGGTCATCTGCAGGAAGATAGTTCCAGGTTATAAAGATGTAAATCTGGGTGGAAGTACCCTGGGGTTTCCCTGTCTGCTTTAAGTGTGGAAGGCAAGACGTGGGATGTGCCTGTTTCTCTCTCTAGTGTCAGAGGTGTATCTCTAGTGAGAGAGTGCGTATTTATCTCTCTAGTGAGAGATAAATATGATATGAACAGAAAATGAACTGTAGTGATCTAAGATGAGACTGAGGAGAACTGGAGATCAGATATTAATTATGATGAGAATGTGGTATAGCACCAGAGCAAACAGCCTCTGCTAGGCTGGTCACCAACTCACAACTGGTTTGTTGTTGCCTGTTCCAAGCATCTCGGAGAGGCGGCCGTCCTCATATGGGCTGCTAGTGTCCTCTAACTCCGAGATTACTTTTGTCTGTGGGTCTTGAACACCAAACAGACGAGGTGTATATTCCATGTGGTTAGACAAGCTTCTTGAATGATGTGCTTGTCAGTGATCTGGGCTGGTAAAAACAGTCTATTTCCCTTAATCCTTCGTTCAAGAAGATTCTTGCCTTCTTGCATTTATTTATTATTTTACGAGTTTGGGAGATGAGGAGCTGGATGGGGGCAGAAAGGAAGGAAGAACAGGTGGCCCTACAAAGTGCTTGAAGATTCCACAAAATTGGTGGGCTGGACTTGTTAATGCTTGTGAAATGATTTTTGACACAGCCTTTCAAATGAAAAAATGAGATATTAGAAGGATGATGGTCTTTTATCTGCTGAAGAAGATGGATGGGTATGACTTAAGATGTCATGTATATGAATGGCTGCTATAAAGGGATCGTTCTAATGACATGCTGTAAAAGACAACTGTCAGGAATAAATTATTCTTCTCTTCTGATGATACTGATGATAACGTACTCAAATTCCCCACGACACATTTCCTCACCTAAAGTTAAAAGCTTTTCTTAAAATGTTTAATGGGTGCAAAGGTCTTCGTTGTGCATTTCCAACTCTGTTGAAAACATCAGGTAGTGGCTTACATAAGAGCAATTGCCTGCAATTAGTGTGTTTGCATACAAGTACACAGGCTTTGATTAAGCAAAGGGAAGTACTTAAGTGCATGTGTAAGTACCTTTCAGTGGTGGAGCAATGAAACTGAAATATGAAAGAAGAATTCACAAGTAACAGAGCTGATAAGAATATCAGCTCAATGCTCCGGCAGGGATGGAGATGAGCTGTATCTCCAGAGATACCTGCCCAAACGTCACATCCCACCCATGCAGCCCCTGACCAGTACCACGCTTTGCTTATTCTGAAGGAGCAGCACTGGGAATGGAAGGGAGGAAAGACAAAAAGAGGCCAAAAACACTATGGGGGGAGGCAGGGACGTGTCTGTAGGTATTGACCACCAGCTGCAGAGCGGCTGGCTGAAGAGCCTAGAGGTGAGGGCCCTCAGGCTGAAGGGACACTGACCGCGTTGCAGTCCGCTGTTGCCAACCCTTTCTCCCCGGGTTGCCTGTGACTCTCACATTTGGAATGTGTGGCTGCCTGCTTGCAAGTGGCTCAGTGCTGTGAGGCTACAGGAGAAATGTCGTGTCTGCACATGGGCACCTGTTTCCTTGGAGAAGTTGCCAGACCTGCACGCTTGAAGGTGCCTGAGGGACCACGGCGGTGGGTGACCCATGCTGGGGCGAGGACACACCTGAGGGACGGTGGCCGTGGGTGACCCACGATGGGATGGGGACGTCCCCGAGGGACTGCGGCTTATGGGTGACCTGCACTGGGAAAGGGAAACTGAGGAGCAGCACTGCAGGAAGCCGTGAATCGTAGAGTGTGAGAAAGAAACTGTCATTCACACTACTTCAGCCTCCTCTGCGCCCATTGCCTCACTGCAGGAGTTTTGAGATTGAAAAAAGGCAAAAATAAGGGTACTTGAGAGCAGGAAGGAGAAGGACAGGTGTTTAAGTAGTATTTTGCACAGTGATTTGTGTCTTTTTTTCCCTCAGTACCCAAATCAGTGATTGTAGGTTTGTGTTGGCTGGCAGTAAATTCGGTCAAGTAGAATTCCCTGACTCAGTGCTGCTTTACCTTGCCGACAGACCGGTACAAGAAGCGATGGACTAAATTGTGGTAAGGGAAATGTAACCTGAGCATTTGGAGAAGTTTTCTAATGGTAAAGGAGGCTGATCACAGACTGGATTGCTCAGGGAGGCGGTGGAGCCGCTGGAGGATTTAAGAGCAGATTAAATGAACTTCTGTCAAGAACAATTTAGAAGAAGTTGATCCTGCCTTGAGAACAAAGAGGCGAGTTAGGTGACCCTCTTGAGGTGCTGCTTAGCCCTGCGGCCTTTGATTTTTATGACACCGACATGGTCTTGTGTACCCCTGGGAGAAAAGAGGATACCGAGCTTAATTATCGGAAGGCAGTTTCAGTCAGCAGGAGGTGTTTTCTGAGGAGAGATGGCTTGAGACAGAAGGCTGAGGATGTTGAAGAGGTGAAGGGTGCAAATTAAATGAGATTATATCATGCTGTATTTGTAATTAAGTTGACAGAAAAGTGAATCTTTTTTCATTTGACCTAGCACTGACCACGCATCTTGGAATAGTCTTCCTTAATTCAATGTACAGTAAAAAATTGGAGCCTCAAGTGCTGTTCAGGGTCACTCCATGGGCAGGGAGGTGCTGGCCTGGATGGTACTTCAGAGTTAGGGGGCCATCGAGGGTGCAGTCACAGGCTCCTCAGGCTGCAGCTGCTTGAGCCAGAACGATTACCAACTCCAGCTTCAGCTTGACCGTACAGCCTCAGTCCCAAGCACCTTGCAGCACTCCTGTCAAGGACAAGCACGATTTCATCCTTCTGCCTACTACATTAATGCAGATAGCTATTTTGAGGTTAAGGCCATGTTGGCTTTGAACTGCAGCCAGTAATGAACGCCTGGATGGAGTTCTGCTTTATTTGCAGGTGATTGAGGTATTATTATTAATTATTAAACCATTTCTTGTAGTATTTAATTATTTCTCCCCATTTTGTGATGAGCAAGCATTGCCATTATTGCTAGTAACCAAATAACCATCCCCATTTATCATACTAATTGTGGCTTAATGAGGGAGGACCTGGGACTGGGAGAGTTGTCTACCCTGAACAATTTTGGAATGTAGTTTCCTATGGTAATGAATACAGGCTATAATAATTAGGTCTGCTAGGTGCTATATTTATCATGAAGCTTAAATGCAATAAAAATTCATCATATGACCGTAGGCTTACAAAACGCAATGAATAGCCATAGTAGATATGGAAATATGAAAATAGAGTATGAACAGATACAAGATTACTTCCTCTTACATCGTTTTGCCACACAAGGAGCTAATTCCTTTTCACTCCATTGTACACAAAACTGGAAGAAAGTCATGGCAAAGGTGCTGTGTTGAATTGCATATGGCTTTGGGAGGAAGACTGGGCTTTGCTTGCTTATGCTTCCCTCCTTGCTCCTTCCCTGGCCCACCAATATTTCACTGGACGCATTTCTGCAGAGCCCTTGGATCTGCACTCTACCCTTCATAATCTGTGGTGTTTGTTAGAAGGGAGCTGAATACTGGACCTCAGATCTGATTTATGGATTCAAAGGACAAATGTAGTCTGCTACAAACCAACTGTCTGTCTGCAGGTAGTTACCTTACAGACAAATAAATCATACCCTTTTTCTTCTATTTTTATGTTTTATCATGAAATTATTTCACAAAGGTTTTAGCACAATAATGCCTGTACAGCAGGGAACACCCATCTGAATATTCTGGAGACAATATCCATTTTAGTTTAATACAGTGGATAATCCACTCAAGGTTTTATCTGCATAGTCAGCAAATACACGTGTGACTACATGTTGGTTTTGAAGTCATCCTGATGAGAGAACAGCAACCAATAACCTCTGCAATCAGAAACAGTGAGAAGCTAAAGTTTTCTTTTTTTCTCTATGCTCAGTAATTTCTACAATAGCTCTTAAAATGATGTAATATTAGCTATTCAGTCTTAATCAATATTGACAGGAGTATTTCTTGGAAGAATAAAGTGAAAACTAGTTTTTCCAAGCTGTTTTTATAGCACTTGTTTGTTTGTTTTTTTTAAAGTAATATGGACAGAGGAGAGAGAAAGAAATGTATTTTAAATATTCATAGCTAGCTTGAAAGATGCAAAGAGGGCGTTTGGTGAGCAAAACATCCACACTACTCAAAACCAGCAGTAATGTTGATAATTGCAGGTTCCAATCTGGATTAATAATATAGGCACTAGTCTGTACATAGCTGCAGGTGAATTCAGTCCAGTGTTTAGGTGTTGGGTATAAGGAGAAAGAAACACCTTTGCCTAGCGTGAAAACTGGAAGGACGGTATCGGGGAATGCAAGAGGCACAGATAAGACTATCTTTCTATTATTCCTCTCTTATAACGGTACCTTCACTGAGCTTCAATAGGCTTTTCATCATCTCTTTCATTTGCAGCCCAGGAGCTGGAATAACTAACTGGGGTCCCACCTATCCCTGCTGGTCTGGCTCCAGGTTCACGTTTCCACCTTCCCTCTCACCTCCTCGCAGTGCTGCTGTCGCTTTGGCACGGCACTGACCCAAAACACACCCGCGAGCTCTTGAACCACTCCTGGTGCCGTTTTAGTCACAGAGGTTGCGTGTGATGTGAACCAGGACGTCATTCCTGGGGTCTGTGCTCTCCTCAGAGCCAGTGGACTGGGAGGAGAAGGGCTTCGTTTTGGGTACACACGCCCATCTCCGGTGCGACAGGCTGCCATTCTGTTGTAATCCTGGTCCAACCTACAGGTCGGGGGTTTTTTCCCTTGTAATAGTTGAAATATGGTATCATTGCAAGGGGGAAGCACAGAAAAAATGTGACAAGACTGATTCTTGTGAAAAGGTGACCTCAGTGTCCATACAGAAAAAGTTTGACCTTGCTTTATTTAGCCCAGGATTTCATGGCCGGCGCGACAAGCACAGGACTCCCATGGGTGCTCATGTAGCTGACCATGCGAAGTTCCTTTGGAGGCTGGAGCTGGGTAAGGAGTGGTGTGCTGGTCAGCCCTTGTCCTACTTCCAGCAAAGGAAATAACTCGTGTTTTGGGACACTAAGCCTATTTAGGTGATCCTTTTGGAAAGCAAGTGAAGCCTGTTTGTTTTCAGGGAACACTGAGGGGAACACTGATCAGAAGGCAGAATTAAGCTCTCAGTAATGCAAGGAGATGTTTTTGTCCTCATCTCTCAATAGATTTATCCTCCAGCGTCCTTTTTCACAGCTTTAGCCTCACTGCGCTGTTTTGACGGTGTGTGGTACGTAGGTGAGGCCACACATGTGACAATGGTGAAGGTCCTGTTATGTGCATGACCAACTACGATGTGAAGTTTTGAATGACTAGGCAGTGACTGTGAGGGCATGGAGAAAGTTCTCTTGTGTTGCCACAGCAGTCTGAGCCCTTACCTGGTAGGAACTGGGACTGGCCCCTCAGCTGAGAACATTCATTTGCCGTATGATTGTGAAAATGACTCAAAACCTTGGGGACGTGAGGAACACATTTCTGTTCCTGGACCTTGGAAGAAGTGGGCTGATCAGCAATAACTCTTACCTGACTGAGAGAGAGAATCCGTGCCTGTATCCAAATGTTTTGGACATGGATAGCTACTTTCTTGCTACCTTGAGGTTTGGCAAATGTAATACTCTGCTTTAATCTGGATAAAGGTCGGAGAATATTCTGGAAATTGAATCTGCGTGGTCCTGTCATTTCCAAGGTGGCAATCAGATGAAAGTATGCAATGCCCGCGCTGCGTATGCAGCTGGTTTCTGCTCTAGAACATCTTAGACTAGCCACATCCTTCTGGCAAAATAGGCTACGTGTTTCTGTTTGCATATCGAAAGCGATGGCTAGCTCTCTCTGCCCATGCATGTATTACTTTGACATGAATTTTAGAAAAGACATGATATAGAACACAGCGAATGGTACTTTGTAATGCCTGTCTACCATGATTCAATTATAGACTTTAGATTTGGAACATTATCTCTAAGTAATTTTGTTTAGAGTACCTTGGAGTCTTCTTCTAAAAGTTGTGTTAGCATTCTCAGACATTGCTGTTACCTCTCAATCTAAAGAGATGGTAATCAATCAAGGTCCTTAAAATGGTACAGTATAACAACATGCTCTAAGCCCAAGTTTCTGTTGATTCAGTAAGGATACTCGGGTCATTTATTTGCTTGTTTCTTACAAGATTTTTGGTTTCTTTGACCTTCGCTGGGGAATATTGTGATTTATTTGGCATTCTCTCACCTCATGTCCTGCTCATGCTTTAAGATGTGCATCTTTCATCAGTGCTGACAGGAACTCCGGTTCTTGGCCGGGATCCATCATCCCAAGATCAGAGGAGGTATATTTACTGCATTTACTCTTCAGTATGTTTTTTGTGCTCAGAGGAGTATGTATGTGCATGTCGTCATTCTTGGAAAGTTTTTAGACAAGTGTCACCCTCCTCCGTGAGGGTGAAATATGGAGGAACTGTACATAACTGCTGTGGAGGACTGAGAGAGCAATGGGGAGGGTTTCGGGCTGGCAGCACAGCAAGGGCTCCCGTTTCCCGGAGGATGCGCTGCCACGCGCCTGGGTGCTCGGCAGCCATGCCAGGGCCATCGGGCTTCCCCAGGCGCCGCACAGCTCCCTCTTTGCTGCTGTCCTGTCTCTTCCCGCACTATTTACTCTCTCCTCTTTTGTTTGCTGTGGGCTTTGGGTTTGTTTTGTGTTTTTTTTTCCTTTTCCTTTCAAAACTACTCACTGCTCTTCAAGTTCTTTCAAGCAAGGAAAGAAAACGTTTACTGATTTGAATTTTGGTAGTTGAGTTCCATTCGAAAAATTTGAAAAATGTGTTTTGTTTCCCTCATAAGAACAGAAGTGTTGTATTGTCCTCTCATTCCTTCACCTAGTCAGCAAATGCACAAATTCAGATGTCAGTACCCGGAGGGAAGAGCAAGTGCCTGGCAATGTGGCGATGCGTGTGAGCAGCATCATTGGTACACAGCCGCTGCGGTTTTGCAGCGCGGCCGGCAGTGCCGAAAGAAGGGGCTGCGGAGCTCTCCAAACCACTCGAGTGCAGCAGCTCTGGGAGCGTTACAGAAGATTTGGGGGACACAATAAAAACTCCTGTGCTGCCTGTCTGTTTATAAATTAACAGGCTGCGCTAGGTAGCTTTAAATTTGCTAGCCTTTTATCAGTTCTCAACAAATCATGAAAAGAATGATAACAATCAATGTAAGCCATAATCCCTTCATTCTAATGAATGCTATTCAACACAGTTTTATAATAAACAGTTCATTTATTTCTTTGATACCAGTTTTAATTAAATTACAGACCTGTTTGATAAAGGCAACACTATTGTCATGGACTCCAGTAATACATCTGACTTTTGGCAGAACAACATTCTGATTAGAAAAATAATTACTGCCAAGTGAAATCAATATAGCATATATTAAATGAATTAAAACGTAATAATTAAGATGTTTCAACGAGCAAGTTCTGATGCTCAGTTTGAAGTGGCTATGCTTGTCCTTAGCAAGGGTGAGAGATGAAGAAGACAGAGTGAGGAAGCCCACATTATTGTCTGCAAATGTTTTTTTTTTTTAATTTTTACCAGCATTCAGCAAAATAATTGCTGATGAAGTTTCAGAGAATGAGACTTAAATGAAGAGTTAAGCAAAGGCGGAAGAGTTCTTTAGAAGTACCAGGGTCATCCCAGGAGAAGCTGGGCTCCCCAAAAGGCGATGTGAACCACAGCCAGAGCACGGGGATGCCCACCGGGAGCGGCAGTGCCTTGCCTGGCTCGGGGTGCAGGGACCGTGGACTTCAGCTGGGCTCCCCTCGCCGGGTGGTGCCAGCAATGACCAGCGAGGTCCTAGCACATTTCAGCAGGCTATGTACTGAATGAAAATATAGCGATGCTATTGCTGTTTTGGCATTAATGAATGTACTGCCAGAGTACTCCATGCAATTGTGTTGTCCGCGTGCTTTAACGAGTATGTCGGCTGGCTGGGAAGAGTTCAGGAGCAAACTACAAGGCTCTTTTCTGCTGCTTCATCATAGTCTGTCTTGCAAGGAGAGAGGAAAAAGAAATCCGGTTCGCTGCAGAAGGCATTTAAAAGTAAACATAGTGCCTATGTAGCAAGAAGGTGTCTCACAGTAAAAGTCTGATGAATTGAGGCGATACATTGGGAATGGAGGATTGGAAGCTGAAGCTTGGGAACTGCAGGCAGAAGTGCAAGTTTCTAGCAGTGAGGGTGTCAGCTGGAGTAACAACTTACTGGTCCTTTAAAAAAAATATGCATTTTGATAGTAAAGACTTCAGGACTTCAGCTTTAATTGTGAAGTCATTCAACAGTTCTCATCCTGACATTGTTTTTTTCCCCAAGGCTCTAAGGGTAAAGCCTGCAGTTCCTGTTTTCCTGCCCATTACCTTGAAATGATGTAAAAAATCATACACTCTTCTTGATTTGTGATAATTTCACATGCTTTTTTGGAAATTACGCAAATTATTTGTTCAGGTACCTTGTACTAGCACATAACTCGTCTGTCCAACAACAGAAGTAATTTAAAGCTAATGCAGTTGTATCCTTTCTTTTTCTCTGTTGATCACAAATCTAAACTTTTCTCGTTTGTTTTCAATGTAGTGACTCTGTGCAGAAAATGGTAATAATTAATTTGTGTTCACCAACGTGATTTGATTGCCATGGTTTTCATTGTAAGTGTAATTGCCATCACACTTCTATTTTCAAAGTGCTCAGATGCACTATAACCTTCATGGCGTTTCCTTGCCTGTGTTCTGCTATGGTTTTCCCAACGATGTGGTGGGGATACTCTTTTCAAAGTAAATCTTAGGGGAAAGCTCATGGCTGTGTGACAGCCTCTCCTTTGTACCGATTAAGGGCGTGTGTCGGTTCAGCGTGTTGCCACCTTTTGCTGTATGAACAGGATAGGGACAAATTCCACGGAGGGCTCGTGGGCAGCTGCTGCCGCTGGTTGGATCCACGTGCTGTGCGTGAGTGGTACTGGGCTGGTGTCATCTGCAGCTTGGGAGGAGAGGGTCTCGCATTCAAGTGTGTGGTGATTCATGCCCAAATGGGAACAGATTTCTCAGGGAAAAAAGTGATGCCCTCTTCCTTTATTTAGTGGCAGTTTTGCAACACTTTTTTACCATCTTTAAAACATTTCTGGCACAAAGCTTATCTGCCAGCAATTTTCAGTCCCTGACCCTGTTGTTTATCTCTCAGATTTACTGCAAGTTTTCTTTCTGTGATTAGTATTCCCAGCCTCTGCCTGCTAATACCATGTCCAGAGTTCCACAAGCTCCAGCATTAGCATTTTTTATAAAACTTTGGGACTCTGCAATAAACTTGTCCCTTACGTCTTATCGCAAATATTTATCCCAATTCTCTTCATAAAAATTCTGAGTCATCTCTAGTTCTGTGCTTATAAAAATTCCACTGGAAAAACACACACAGAGAAACCAACTAAACAAACAAAAAAAAAACCTTCCAAAGAGTTTATAGGAAAGATGTTTATTCTTAACGAGAAATCAATTCCTTTATGTATAACACATTTATTTAAATGAATTATTAATAATGGTAACTATGTACTTGAGGGGAAAAAGCAGCTATAGAACCTAACAGTTTTGAAATGTTTGTTGTTACTGGGCTTTGCTAGTGTCCCTGTGATGTACTAGAAAGAAGCAATATACTTCTGCAATCTCTGGCATATGCTAATTACCCTCTTTTTTTCAGAAAACCTGACCCAGCTTCTTGTTAGGCACTTAGACTTTGTCTAAGTTGGGGATATAACCAGGGACTTTTCTCTTGCCTTCCTTCATTCGCAGTGCTTGGAAATCTGCAGTGGGAAGTTGTACAGATCCTGCTGATTCACTCTGGCAGATGCTAATAGTTAACTGCATCCTGTCTGTGAGGGTGTGGGATGGTCTCAGCAGGACGCAAGCAAAATTAAATTAGGTATGGCCAAGCTTGGATAAAGGGACCCTTTTTTGCTTCTATTTTAAACAGCAGAAGAAACACAACAAATATGAAGGCTTTTTATATTGAAAATGTTAAGGGCAGGTCCAGTAGGACACATGTTTGCAGGACTCTTCATATCTAAATTGAAAAAAAAATTATTTAAGGATATCCTGATCCCACTGAAGACAATACTACTGCATCTGCTAAAGCCCACATTTTAGCCTTATGCTTAGTAGTACCCATGCAGCATTATGCATCTTCTGGTAATGATCATCAGAAAGAACATTATCTGCTAGTTCAACGACTGGTAATATCAGTGCAGTTGGCAGCAACTGCCATGGTGTTATTCCAGATTGTCTATATAAGAAGCCAAATCAGAACATCAGGTCTCTGTATTCTTTCCCATTGGAGCTGGTGGTGGAGCTTTTAAATATTTATTACTCTTAATAGACGCAAAGCCTGCAGATGAACTAGGTGTTGGCCCAGATACCAGATCACTGCATAGCAGCCCCTGCACAGCTTCTCTGCATCGCACTTCTGTGCTGCACAGGCAGGAATTTTTAAATGCGATGTTTGCGATTCAGCATCGAGGCTCTGCCACGCTGCCAACCTGATAAAAAATGTAATGGTAAGGATGTAAAATTTCCTGTGACTTCTTGTGAATTTTGGGTTTTAAATCACTTTACAGTTATGATCATGGACTCTGATGATGGAGTGCTTGACTTGTTGATCAGCATGAAAGAAAAAATATATATGCCCCTCAAAATATCCTTTCCATGCACTTGAGTTTATAAGTCAGTGTGTTGTGACCAATGGTGATTTCATCTTTATTGCAGGGAAACTAAGTGAAGTCGTCTTATCCAGTTTAACTATGGCCTTTTTTTCCCAGATGGGTCATGAAAACAGCTCTACAGTAGCAACCGTTTGAAAATATTATCTCTTTTCCCCACCCCAAAATGTTTCAGAGGATTTACTGGGTAGTTTTATTTGCTTCAGCAAATACCTGCTGCACTTAAGTCATAAGACACTGAAGAAATACTGCAGTAGAGCCATTTTTATATCACCAACAATGTAACTGCATTGTCGATTACTCCTGAAACAGTGCTGGGGAGTTTATGGGAGGGTTGTGAATCGTGCTGGAATCACTGCTTTGGGATTAATTTCTCTTTTAAATCCCAACAGGGAAGGATTTTCATAGACCAAAAGGGGATTAAAATGTCTTGTGCTCTTTTGTGGTACAAAGAGAAAAGAATTAATTTCCAAAGGGGTTACTGCTGATTTTCTAGAGAATGTCCATGCAAGTGTTGCAAATATATGATGTGATGCTACACAGCCAACAGTGGATTTTGGAATAGCTTTGATCCTTTTGCTGTATCTCTGGGACTGGAGAGTAGGGTTTGCTAGATGATAGCACTCCTGTTCTTTGAAATAGCCTCAATTTTTAAATAGTTCAGAACGTATTTTCTTACCAGCATGGATCAGAAGAGTGCTGCGTGTAACTCAGTGGTTAGCACACTTGGGAGCGTTTGGAGAGATGTGTGTTCCAGTCCCTGTTCTGAATCACGTCCCCGTGCGACTGGCTATTGTGAAATCTTCTTCTCTCTTCCTTTAGGTTCACAAGAAAAGAATGTATTATTTGGGGAAAAAACACTTCACTGTTAAAGGTGAGGCTTTTTAAGCAGTTGCCTTTTTTTCGTAGAAAAAATTCCAGCCCATTCTAGCCAAAACAAATTTAAGACTGTGCAAGTTGTTTTCATGTTGCTCTGTCCCTTGAAACCCTGTCTCCTCAATTCACGTGAATATATACAGAAGGGCAGCCACATTCTGAAGCGAAATCCCGTAATAAAGGCCTGTACGGGAGGAGGTGGATCATTTTCACTGATCTTTTTGTCTCTTTTTATTTTGTTGTCACCCTCTCTTCTGCTATAGCAACGGTGCCGAGTGTTGATGCCATAGCATATTGAAGAGATGTTCTGGACATTGACTTTGGTTCCGTCCGTCTTCATTTCCTGTAGAAAATGGATTGTTACCTGTGAATACTTTTGTAACGTACTCCTGGAATTACATTTTGTCTATGTATCTTACCTATAGGTGCATATTTATCATAATATTTTCATTCATGTGCAGCCAGCTCTCATCTTCTGTTTTCAGATGCTTCTAGTATTTCAGGGGCAAAAGGCCCCTTTGCATTGGAATATGTCACGCGTGGCTGAGGAAAAGTGGTGTCGCATCTTTCATGAAAGTCTATCGGCTGTTCTTTTCTGGGATAGTCTGCCTAGGCAGAGATGGTGGACCCTGCTGTTTCAATCTATCATTTCTTTTGTTTCGGTATTAAACAACCCGTCTTTACCTAATAAATCGCAACATATCTACATTTCCATCATGGATAATAGCCCTGATGTGGCCTATGTCACTGAAACCTAGCAGAGGGAAATATTGTCCTCCCCCCACTTTTGTCTCTGTCATCAAGTTTGCATTATATCAGGTCATCCAGGAGCTACTGCAGTAATCCTTCATTCTTATTCTAGCTGTCCACTAGTGGCCTCTTAGGTTTCATCAAGTGAAACACTGAAATAACAAGGTGTGTGCATTTATAGCCTCATTGTTGATTAAGTATAGTAGCTAGCTTGTGAAGTAGCTGTTGGGAAATAGGATCTTAAATCAGAGCTCATTTTCCCCCTTCAGCTAGGATGACAAAGGAAATGAGATATTCCTGGAGGTGTTGTCCACAACTGGATATAATGAGGAACAGAAGGTACAGCTATTTGACTGTATTAATTAGCTCTTCTTCAGAGCTACACATCGGTCAACGGGTAACTGCAGCAGCTTCTCAACTTCATTACTTTAAGAAGGTATCTTTAAGTAGCATATTTCTTTTTTTTGTCGGTTTCATTTTTGTACCGACCCTTCACATGGAGCAATACGTAGCAAAATGACTTCTTATTCATCTGTGAAATTGTAATTTAACACCCCTCCAAAACAAACAAATGAAAAAAATCAGCAGAAAGACCCTGAGAGCCTTTGCTACCAGTAAAGATAGAGCACACTGTAAAAGAGAATTTTACAAGGTAGCAGTCACCAGACTGCACAAGACATCTGTCTCCTTCATTCGGAGGTGTATCTATGTTGTTCACAAATTTTTTTCATTCAATATTATTTAATAAAACACTAATTTAATTAAATTTCTTGGGAGGTATAAAATCAAATAGCAATCAGAATACCTTTAATTCCCTCTTTGCTGATCCACGGTGTTAAATGAATTGAGAGAAGGGCTTTTGTTTCCAATACTACTACAGCATAACAGCTGTTTCTTTGCCCAGTTTTACACAGGATTTAAACACCTGGTTAGGCAGCTTTCTTCAAACAAAAATTCAGATCTAGCCTTGCAGTGATGGGAGAAGGGACTCTTAGGATTCAAACAGAAATATAAATTCTCATAGAAGATGAGATTCGTATTCCTAGTTCCCCATCAGAGTGTTTGAGGTTAAATTTATGCCTTCTCATCATCAGTATATCCTTTTAAATTCCTACCTGTTAACCAAAAGGTGAGGTCAGTGGCAGTAAGTAAAAACAACTACTATCCAGCTACAGAGAATCAAACAAACAGGGCTAGATCACCCAAAAGGCAATTAGAGGAGTCATTCCAAAACCAGATACATTTTTCTCAACCGAGTGTCACATTTGGGGCTGTTGATAGACCTTTACTTCACTGTTTCTGCTTTTGCCCTAGACGCAGTGATTCAGCTTATGACTGATTCAGGTGAAACAACAAACATCAGAAACCTCACTACTACACTGTCATTTTGTCCTCTGTACTGAGACCACAATCTGCATTCCTGTGTCAGCAGCTTCCCCAGATCCCATTTAAAATATCCTGTTAACGCAGAGGTGTTTTTCTTTCTCCTCTGTGTTTTCTTTGCTCATCCTTAAGCAGTATTTGTCTGATCTTGGTTGAACAAGACTATTTACTGAAGGGAAGAGAAGTCAAAGCCCACATACATTCATATGACTCAGTCTAAGAGTATACACTGAAAGCAAAGAGGGAGAGTAATTGTTATTACTGAGGGATAACACATTAAAAAATCTGTCCTACGAGGAGCTCAGTATCAGCACATTACTATTTGGGAAGAGGGGACAAGAAACACCATCTTTCAGGTCATAATTGTAAGAAAAGAAGATGCTGTGCTCAGTCCATCAATAAACATACCGCCCCAAAACACGTTTAATATTGCCTCATTTTCAACCTTAGTTCATATTTTGTCACTTTGAGCTGACGTGAGCATTCACTTTAGTCCTTTTGCAGTTACTTGCAGTTCAACTTGTAGTGCTGACGTAAACCTCTCACCTTCTTTTACCCCTTCAGATTGCAGCCATCTCCAAACAAGGGATTGTTTGGCTTGTTCAACCATTCAGGTCTGGAAATCCGATTGAATCACCTTTGAAGTCAAACTGAAGCGTTGTAGAAGCAGACCCTACACAGGAAGCAAGGAAGGCACTTCTCCATTTTCTCAGGTGACAATTCAGCATTGAAAAATAGCATTGTGTTAAAAATACAAGTAGTAAATTTGCCACTGTAACTGCTTTCCATGGTTATGGTCCATATCTATTTAGGTCTCTTTCTGACCTGTTGGGAAATTATCGCTGTGCTGTACTGGTGTAGTTCAATGAAGCTGTGACTGAAGTGCATAGGATCCCTTGCTTAATTACTTTCATGCAACACATCGTGACTATAGAAATCTGACACTGGTGAATAACATCAGCATGAGGGAACAATCTTTATTTCAAAATGTATAGTAGAAAATGTCACATTTGCAGATAAAGAGTGAACATTCCTATCTATGCAGGCAGTACCGATTTTCTTCCTCCACATAAATATCACAGTTCCTTGGGAAACTGTCTTTTATTGATGTATCCAAAAATAGCCTTCCTAAACGTTTCAGTCAGAATGGTCTGATGTCAGATTTACAAAAGTTATGGTGCCTAAATTATAAGCTTGATTTACTTTTGGATGTATGAATTCAAATATGTTCTTTGCAAAGCCTAGCAATTTTGGTGTAATCAGAAGAGATTACATACCATTTCATTGTCACTGAAACGAACATCCGCAAGCCTGCGAAGCACAGACAAGACAGCATTCTGTTCCGTAGGAATAATAGCCCACTGTCTGAAATAGGTGTAAGGTTTCTGTGATATGTTGGGCTGTCCGATGGTGCCTCGGGTAACATCAGTTTTATGCATGCAACCAAGGTTCAAAATCTTCCTCACTCCATTTCTTTCCATTTCTGATTTTCTTCTGTTAATTACTGTCTTTCTGGTTATACGTTCATCTTTGCTGGGAATCCAGTCAAGGAATCAGTTCAGATCCCATTCTTCTAGGACTTTCTAAAAAAGAATAACTTCAGTAGTGATGAAGTATGGTTAAATATTAAAAATATTTTATTTTAAGGATGTGCTTTTATAAACTTGCTTTGCAGTTACTGCATTTTGCAGAAATTCCTAGTCTTTTTTCTATCTCAGTGTAAAGGGCTCTGCAGTGCCAAAGGAGGATGACAAGAGTTTTTACCTTAAAATATTTTTGTGACCTATAAAATGCAATTTTTGGTCTTCTGATTTGCTTTGGCATTCTGCAGTATTTTCTTGCACATGAATCTTTGAACAGTGATTGTGCACTTTTCTGTGTGTGTGTGTGGAATGGTATGTGCAAAAATGGCTGAAAGCGATGCTGGAAATAGGTATTACAAGGGGATGGTGCTGGAGGTTTTTTCCACCTGAGCAGAAGCACTTATTTGGTGAGACAAATGTAAGGCTGGGAGGGTCTGGTTTTGGTGTGATAACAGGACTGAAATGTGATTCTCTGTCAACGCACAAGAGCTAGGAGTTGAAGAATGCAAAATGAAATGGCTTCACCTTACCCACAACTCAGACCTCCCAGTCTCCAGGAATCTTCCAAGACCAATCTGGTAGATCAGTGTTTCTTTTAATAACTTCAAAGCAAGTGCTATTGGATTCCTTTAGAGTAGTCAGCCCCTGGGTCTGGGATTCTGCCTCACTGGATCCCCCCACATGGTGAATGCCAGATCAATACCAGTTCAGTGCCGTGCTGCCTGTTTAGATGCAGAGTGTAACTTGCAGTGTTGTTTAATCCCCATAAACAACAAAGGAACTTTTCCAGGTCTGTCCTTACAAGTATATGGTTGTATGAAATACTGCAGGGGTTATAACTGTATGGGAAAACTGATATCACTGTCCTTGGAAATCTAAATGAACACATTTTCTAAAGGTTTCATACTGACATTAAGTATGTGCATATTTTGCGAGACTTTTTGGTGCAAATTCTCAAATTTATGCCACATACATAGACTCAAATCCACTTGAAAAGTTGATGGTGCTTACTGAAGAAATCATCGTCTGCAATAATTTTAAGTTCCTTACTTTCCTTTAAAATGTTCAAAAGATACGATCTACTGAACTCTAATAGTTTTATCTTTATTAAATTCTGTAAGAATATGTAAAAAGAGGAGTCATTCAAACTATTTCCAGTGAGTCTCTAGTTTATGATAAAACCTATAACCACGTAATTTGAGTTTCACCTACCTTCTAAATGCTGTGAGCAATTCCTTTCCCATATTGTAAAACCTGCTGTCAAGATTGAAGGGGCTGCAGCGAAGAACTGTACAAATGCTTAGGACTGTGAGGATATGAGTTATGAAGACAGATTAGACAGATCTAGCTACAGGCTGTGGTATATTAGATAGCATAGATAAATTGAGGCTAAGAGGGCATCTCACAGTGGGATGAAATATACTGAAGGAATGCTATAGATTGATACCTCTCTGTGATTTAAGACTGGTTGCTTCAAAACTGTGAGGTCACATACCATGAAGTTGACAAGTAGACCTGGAAACTAGTAGACAGGCTACTGAGGTGGAACGTTTGTGTTCAAATAAGGGGAGACTATGTAACAAACTGTATGCATCAGGAATAAATAGAAATTGTTTCAAGAGGAAATTGGATTAAACAAACAGAAAAAGGGAAATATAAACAAGGTTTCAGGTGAAGAAGAGTGAAAGGACTGGGATAAAATAACCTGGATATAAACAGAACCTCTCTTTAAGGAAATACATTTTCTTACCCAATAATTAAGAGAGATCCACCTTGCTTGCTGACCTTGTAGATTTTCTGTTCATATTTCAATCAATTTGGATGTGCTTTCTGCTGTTAAAGCTTAGGGGTCCCCCAAGGTATGTAAAGTAACTCAAAAGGATTGTGGGTTACAAATGTTTTCGAAGTGTTTTTATTCTTAATTTACTACGTAGTAGTAGTAGCACATACACACATCTTAGACCCAAATTAAGCTGTACCCTTTTGTCTGTTTTCTAAGGTTAGCTTATATATCTGCAAGTAGAAGACTTCATCTTCCCCATTTGGTGCTTTATAGAATTTCAAATTATAGTTATTGGTTGAAAAAGCTGCTTCTATTATATTAAAATATTTTTTTCTGTGTCCCACTAACTTTGTTAAAATAAGCATTGAATCTTAACCTCCTCCTGTACTGATCTCTATGTGATTTCAAAAAGTTCTCATCGGTAGTACTCATGGTGCAGGGCTAAAAAGCAGCTGCTTCTTGATAATGAAGTGCAATTTTCTTTCCTCAGACGTGTCCAGCTGTAGGAATGGCTTATGCTGCTTGCTCTTACCTCAACCTGCATTAGCAGGGTAGGACGTACCTGTGGTGTGATAGGGTGGAAGCTGGGAGGTGGCAGCCAGAGGCGTTCTGCAGTTCCTCCATTCCAAGCGCGGTGGGTTAGAATGCCTTGGCCAGCAGCCAGATGCCCACCCAGCCGCTCACTCCCTCCCCTTGCTCAACAGAACAGGGGGAGAAAATTAGATGAAAGACGGGGAGATTGCTTACCAGTTACTTTCACGGCCAAAACAGAGAAAAATGAATTTGATTTATTGGCAATTAAAATAGATTTGGATAGTGAGAAATACAAAAATTACAACAACCCCTGCCCCCTCCACACCTGTGTCCAGGCTCAGTTTCATTCCTTCGTTCCCGACTCCTCCACCCACCTCCCCCCCAACCCAAGCAGTGCAGGGGCTGGGGAATGGGGGTTGCAGTCAGTCCATAGCCGTGGTGTCTGCAGGGCTGTTTGTCTCAATCGTTTTCCTCATTCCTCATGCTGCCGGGTGACGTTTTGCCCTTTCTTAAATACTGTTTCTTAAATACTGTTTGCAGTGGGGCTGTTGGAGCTGGCTGGAACCCGTGGTGTCTGGCCTGGGTCAGCCCCGGCTGCTCCTCACAGGGGCCACCCCTGCCAGCACCTGGGCACCCACACCCAGTGCCCTGAGGTATATTAGATATAGTCGTCTTTCCGTAGGATCACTGGAGGAAGACAATGGCCCATCCAGTCCCAGCCTGCTGTGATCCAAAGGTTCAGCCGCATTTTCATCTCCTGGCTGTGCTACATGGTTATGTGCACGTGGCTGTGTTCCCATGGCCTTCGTTTTTGTACAGGAAGCTTCAGAAGTATTTTTGACAATTTTAGCTTTTTCTTTTGTGCAGCCTGTTTTCTGAGATGTTCTTTTATTTCCTTTAAGGTTCAACCATAGTTGAAATTTTGGTGTAAATTAACCGAAAAGGAAATCCTTTTCTCTGTTGAAACATTCTTTTTAGAAGTTAAATGATTCTTAAAGACTTTAGTTTTGAATACTCATTAAAGAAAACGTTGCTACTACTTTTCTTATTTTATTGGAGAGGTGACCCTAGTCAATCTGGCTTTTTTTTTTTTTAAATTAGTTGTTTAAGCACTGCCAGATATCTAATTAAGTTCCCAATTATTATAAATATTCTATCCTCAGATGGCTTCTTATATTAGTAAATAGTTCGCACAAGGTCACTGGTTCCACCTGGCATATAAAAACTTTTCACTGTTTTTTGAAGCAATGATAATAGGAAATCAGAATATTACACTGCATTCTTGCACTTAAATTAAAATAAAAATCCATTTCAGTATCTTGAATAAAACCATAGTGGTCACACTGCCCACATGATCACCTGAACAATATGATTGCCCTAAAGAATGATCCCACCGACTATTCACTTATGACAAAGTTTACAGCTGTCCCAAAATCATGCCCAGAAAGGAAACTATACGTTTTCCTCCTTTAAGAATACAAACCTCAGAATACAGTAAAAACAAAGTAGAATTTTTCATATCAAAATTATAAAGCCAAAGTTTACCACCGGTCTTGTATTACAACGTTCTTACCCTATCATATCCTGTTAAGATGCTGTACCTGTGTTTCTCCCAGAAAGAAGCATTTAATTTCTTTTCTTTCGGCTAAGCCTGGAGTGCAAAGCACGGCATCTGCCGTCCAAAGATAGTAGAGTTACAGGTGTGCGTTTTGCAAATGTGGGAAAAGAAGTTCAGCCAAAGATATTTCTTTCCATTACTTTGGAACTTGCTACTCTAGAAACGGGAACAACCTCCCAGTTTCTCTTCTTTTTTTTTTTCTTTTTAATTAGAGTATGTAAATACCAAACCAATATAGAGGCACTCTCCACATGTCCAGCATTCTCCTCATGTACATATCCTCTAATATAAACATCGGTTCCTTCGTTCATCTCTTGGCAGAATACTAACATTAACACTTACATTTTCAGTTGCATTTCCAACACCTTCATCTGAATGGCCAGCTGCATCTGCAGAGTAGCCTTTTTCCTGCCACGAGTCTGAATGAAGCAATCTCTCCTCCAGAGAAGTAATTTTTTTTCTGTTTCTCCAAGTGTATTCTCTTTTTGCTTGTATATCGGATGCAATTTGAGACCAAAAAAGAATATGTAAGGAACATAGAGCTAGAAACAAATCATTAAAGCATTTGAGCAAATACGGAAAATATAGCTCAGGGGTACCTCTTTTGAACTACCGTCATGCTTTTTAATGAGGGGTTTGAGACATACTGAAAGTTTGTTTAGGAAAATACTGTGATGACAGCTTTCCAAATTCTTTTTGTGTGACTGTGACAAATGGTAGACTTTTTGTTGTAATACAATATGGAAATTTACAACTGCATCGACATAGTATCTAGAAAAAATCACATAACCCTTCATCCATACATGTCCAGTATCAGATCCTCAGATTGGTTGATATTGAGACTTTTAAGTGAGGTATGAATTTTCAAAGAAGGTGTGACTCAAACATACAGGTTATCTATGAAGTAGAATTCTCAAATTGTTGTTTGTCAAATGTGTACATTTAGTATAAAAGTCAGGGGCTAAAATTTTCCAGCTTGGCTGCCTAATAACATGCCCTGTGTTTCAAAACTACGTAATTTCAGCCCAGATTTCTATGGTTCCTCCTGCGGCTGAAACACTGGGACTTCTCTTCACTGGTGCCTTTCCACCACAGTGTTTTTCAAATGGAATATATTTTGTGTGAGGGGAGAGAAAGAAAGGATGGTAAATCTGCAGCTGGCGTTGCCTCCTAAGTGTAGAGACTGAAGTTCACTGAGGGCTGGAAGCCTCTGTGCCATGGAAGGGGAGGGCTGAGCCCCCTCAGGGCTGCTGTTCTCCCAGGAGGGCTGGAGTGTGCCCCCTCCTCGGGCAGCACTGATGTGGGAGAGGATGAGGAGGATCTGTGCAAGGGCTGCGGCCCAGATAACCTCCTGCTCCCTATCTGAGATGGGAAGGCTCCTTCCATTCTGTAAAACATCAGCTTTCCCCATACCAGATATTTATTTACACTCAAGCAAATCCTGTTGTCTCTGGGCTCTTTACAAGACTCTTTCAGGAGAGAAAAGTGACTCCAGACCTCCCCAGGAACTGGGAGCGAACGAGTCTTGGTCTATGGCTTGACTGGCATTTCAAGGTGCTTAACGACCAAGAAAAGAGCTTGTGATGATGGAGCCCAAGCTAGGGGTACATTTTTTAGCTGAGTACAGCCTGTGGGATGAAATCAAGCCTCTGCATGAAAACTGACAATTTTTCCCCAAAGTGAGAAACTTGTGCAGAGTACATCGGAGCAATGACGAGAGCTGTGACTGATAGCGTTGCTCAGCACCTTAAAGTGTAGGTCTTCTGTACAACAGGCTACATGCTGCATGTGTTGTTTCTTCTATGAATTATGTAGTTACATGCATATCAAAGCTCTTCTCGTTTCGTCTACTGTAATTCAGACTTCTTTTTTTTCCATTCAAGACCCCAAGTCTTCTTTGAGTCAGAATAACCTGGTTAAATGGAAAAAAAGAGTCTGTTTGTTTTGAATATGAGCATGATTTTGATTGTTCCCTAGTGAAATACTGTGGTTAAAAAAACCCAAAACAACAATAAACAAAACACAAACAGCAAAGCGCCTACTTTATAGTTTCCTTTGCAAAGCCTAAATAGCCCCTGGCTGGAAGGCAGAATTTAGGGTCCTGATTTATAAATTGCTATAGCTAAGATAATAATACTTCATTCTCTGCTATCACATAGCAGAGACAAAACAGATAATGCAGCTAAAATCTCCTTTCTGCGGCTTAAAGTGAGTGAAAAGCAGAGATAAATTGGTATCCCCAAATCCTTCTTAGTGGCAATACAAACTAGACAGGAACCTCCTACTAAGATGAATATAATTGCATCGTGATGTCAAAGGCTCCTAAATTTGTAATTCCTAGAAAAAGTAAACAACAGGTTTCACTTAAAGCTATTTTTAGTGTCTACAGGTGTATTTTGGTGATGGTAGCAACTGTTGGTATGTCAAAGGTAATTTTTGATGGCGAGAGATTGAAGGGGAGCACCAAATTGTATATATTATCACAAGTGATGATGAGCAGCTGTGCGCACAAACTAACATAAATTAAATGTGTATCACATTTTTCTGCACCCTGGGGAAGCGCAGAACAAAGTCATGCAGTGATTACACTTCCACCAGCATGCCATTAACAACTCCAGATGGCAGCACTTTAACTGCAAACATTCCAGGTGTAATGAGAGGGCTAAAAATAACTAAACAGCAAGGCATGACCTAGTGACAGTCTAATTTGCAAAAGGAATGAAGAGACAACAGGACTGTTTAGCTGACGGCATGTGAGAGAAAAGGGCTTAAGCCATGAACAAGTTAATATAAATATAATCTTTTCTTAAGGAAGGACATATGTGCAATCTGTCTTTTCTTTCTACATAATTCATAATGAAGATGAAAAGTGTATGTTCATTCATGTGCTAGCTTATATGTATAATCTGGTAGGAAAACACTTAAGTTTCCCTCAAAAAAGATGAACCTTCTTCATTTAAGACTTACTGTCAACCCGACAGGACAGCAAAGGAGTTTGTGCGTGCCTTTCAGCAGACTTGTTCTCTACTTCGTTGGTTGGTTTGTTTGTTTTAAGGCAAGATACTGGAATTTCAATATATGCGTTAAGAAATGAGGATATTTTACTTTTCTGCTTACTGCCAACAAAGTGCCTTGGGACATCTTGAATAATTACCATCCATTTAAGATGGAATTTTACAGGATAATTTTATGTACTCTGTCACTTAGGTGCTAACAGTCCTTGTATCTATGGGCATGAAGCGGAGGGACTGCTACTGGTTTTAAATAAAAGTAGTGGTTTCTCTCAAATCCATTTTGCATCACATTCAGAAAAGTTACCTAGCCTGGAACAGAGGTGAGGGTGCAGAGTTCTACCAGTGCAGAACTGAAGGAGGGATGTAAAGCTCTTTCAGTGATAAACTGTTATCATTTATATAAAGTTCGGGTAAATCAACCATAAGTAACTGCTTCCCACTTGTCCTCCACCAGAACCACTCCTTCTCCTGATGTGGCTGTATGGAGAAGAGCTCCTTCTGAGCAAAAAGTAGTATCTTGAAAACAATCCTATTTTCTCTAATAGTCTGTAAGGTACCAGTCTATTTTAGCAGTAACATAAACCCCTACAGACTTAGGTGGACAGATTTCTTTTTACTGCAGCGGATAAAACTTGGATGTCTTTAAACTGCCAGTGGTGACTTTATTAGTGTATTTCAGTTCAGGACTGTTCACTGTCCTCAAGGATCATACTTGCACATTATAATGGAAACAGTCTTGAACATCTCTGGGAACAAACACGGAGAAAAGTTGTCATTATTGCAGGAACACTGAGGGTGGTTCAGGCGAGTCTGGTTAAACCACAGCCTGAGACTGCAGCCAGCTGGGGAACAGTGTGTTCTCCGTTGCCCGCAGTGTGCTGTAGCTGTGCTGGAACCCTGTCTCTTGTGAATTTTGCCCTCATCATTTTGCTTACACTGCTTCCTGCTGTTGCTGTCATCCCTTCCTCTAGCACGGGTCCCAGAAGGAGGGTCTCCCTTCTTCCCTCTCTCAGGACCGGACCTAAAGGTCATCATTTCTCTCCCTGAGCTGAAGGGGTCAGTTCCTGCTGTGCCCTGCCCACCCCTCTTGTGAGCCCCAGACCTAGACGACAGCAAGGGCAGCATGCTCATGGTAGAATTACCAGTATGTTTCATGGTCAGCATCCCTGTGCTGGCTGAGAGAAGGAAGGGAAACTTCTATCAATAACCTGAGGTGTGTGAGATCAACTTTTGGAGACAATGGGAAGCAGTCATTGTAAAACACGCAAAAGGTGAGGTTAGCAGTTCGTCTTCCTTGTGCGTCTCTAGATTGCAGCTTTCAAAGTAGGCGGGCAGAAGAGATGTCATTCGTGATATCACTGTTCCAAAAACTGAAAAAGGCTCATTAAAAATGTGATGTTCTGTCCTGAACACTGGCATGGCAGAAAAGTGACTTCTGCTGCTGGTGGAAACAGCTTAGACCAAAATCTGGTCTTGCAAGGCGTGTATATCCCCTACCTGGGGCAGGAGGATGTCATGAACTCTCATTCATTTCAGTGCAAGCTAAGAAATCAGGAAAACCTTACTGAATTAAACAAAGTTTCAGACTTATGAGGCTTATGGTTCAGACTCAGGAGATAAATCAGGCAAACACCAACACTTCGGCTGCTTATCCCAATTAACCCTCATACCTTCTGAAATTCGTTCGTGGCTCATTTTCCCAATGCAGGAATGGAAGTTAATGAAAGACTTGCTTATATTAATCTCACTTCAAGTTTGACATATGTGGATAGCTAATATGATTTTAAAGATGCAGTAGTTCAAGCACACTGTTGTGATAGGCAAATATTTATACATAATCATATCGTTATATTAAAGAGTTTATTATTCAAATATGTTCTGCCTTTTGGGATATAATAATTTCTAAATATCCAAAAGCAAAATCAGAAGTGACAACTTTTAAAGCTTCTTTCTGCGAATGCATTTTCCAGTACCAGAAAAATTTGTTGTTTGGGTTTTATTTGTCATAAAGAACTTGTGTCTTTACTGGTTATTGAATATCTTCATTTCTGCAGAGGTATTTCTGTTTGAAGTTCCAGCCATGCCTGCCTTCCCTTTCACAGCCACAAGCCTAAATATGGGGAAATGTTTATCATTTTCCATTTAGAAATTAGTATTCCAGTCCCTCTGCAGTGCATATAAAATGCTCATTATGCTGGAGTTTCACCAAAGTAGAAATGATTGTACCAAGGGAAAAATTTCTCTCAATCAGGTTTGAAGTGCATGCCTCAGGGACGGGGCATCATCTTCCTTTCTTGCACACAGTCACTCTTCTTATATCAACATCAATTATGAGGTGAGGTTCAAAGCTTACCTGTGAGTTTGTTCATATTCAAGCCTGCTGAGAACAACCTGTCCCTTCCTCTCAGCAGACTCTCTTCTCACTAGAACTCCCCTTGCTTTTCATATCTATATGTAAAACATACAGAAACCCTCTCTTTTGGCCAAGGACTTTGAAAAGACATAAATTCTGGTTAGTTCTGAATATCCTTTTGAGATATTCCTCTGAAAATAACCTTCTCTGTCTTTTCGATTAGGCTGTAGACTCTTCGGGGTTTGTGTACTGCCGTGTACAATTTTGGGTGGGGAACACTGGGTTGTTACTTAATGTGCATAAGAATCAGGGGAAAAGTTCTTACATGCGATAACCTCTCTCTCTCTAGGAAAAGTGGGAGTGGATTAAAAATTTGTGCTGAGTGTCTGAGTGAGAGCTAACATTGGTGGAACTAGCTTAACTGCTAATCTCCTGTCCTCTCTGATAAAAGCGTTCAGGAGGATGCCTGCATTTAGGGCCTCTTTGGTTCAGGTAATTTTAATTTACAAGTGATAATGTGCATCAGGTTACACTGAAGAGAAATAAGGCAGATTGTCAACACAGGCTTGTGTTTTCTGGCTGTACGATGGTAATCTTCTGTAAGTTTGTCTCTGTTGCAGCACAAGCAGTCTCAATCAGCAGAAAGATTTCTTGATGCCCTCAGTTAATCTCAGTTGCTTTTCTGTGCTGCTTGGCCTTGAGTTCGTCCTGTTAGGAAATTCCTGGTAACCTGCTGGGATGAAGGCAATCCCACATTAGTGAACTGCTGCCTAATTTTGTGCAGGGAGTTGCACATTGCTGTGAAAGTGTGTGTCTGGGAACCTTCCTGGGAACCTCAGAAGGAGAGAGGTCTATGGAAGACTATCACGGTGCACTGCTATGTTGTAGTTCAGCAAAAGTATATAAGAAGTTGGGTACTTCTCTGTGGAAAACTTTTTTTGTTTTTGCAAAATTCACCCAGATCTTTAGCAATCAGAAAAAATTCTTAGAATAGCCACTTGCTTTGTTTCTAATTTGGTGGCTTTAATATAAAATGAGTGTAACAAACCAAACCAAACTGAAAAAGTGCTGTCCTCTTCCACTTCTGATTTCTGTACTGTTATTGATCTACATTATTCTATAGATCCGGTGTTTAGTAGAATCACAAGGTAACACACCTATCTGACAAAATATGCCCACAGCCTTACAGTTTCATTTATTTTAGGAAAAAAACCTCAACCCTGAATGCTCTGAAATTCCATAAGGTTTAAAAGGAAAACATGTTAGTTACTGGAAGGTTGAGAGGGAGAGTGAATTGAATGGAGTTCAGCTAGTTTCAAAAGTTGACTGGACTTATTGAACTTTTAAAATCAGAATAAAAATTTCCCTGAGGAATGGGAGAGTATCTTCCCCATTTGAGCTGCATGGAAACTATCTTACTGCACACAAGGAGATGTTACTTCCCTTGCTTGACATCATTACTGTATTAGATTTCATGCTTACGAACATGATTTCAAAGGACATGAGGACAGAGCATATCTTCAAGACCCAGTAGGAGTCTTGCTGAAAAACACATGCAAAATTAGCATTTAAGTTCCTTAAGACATTAGTGTTTCTTTGATTTTCCTGTCTATTTTCTTCTTACTCGTTCTTTGAAAGTCCAAACTCAGTAGTTTCTCCAGGTGGATAATTTTCGGTCTTGTGATGGAGCCAACCTGTTTCTCTCTGTAGATCCACTGTTGTTGCATCGTGCTACTTACTAAGGTGGATATTTTAGTAATCTGTAGGATAACTTAAGGCTGCAGCAATTCCAACACCTTCACAGTTCACCAAGAGATGGAGTTAAAAAGTCAGCTTTTCAGTCCTGAAGAGACCAAGCCAGAGTCAGAACCGAATCTGTGCCAGGCAGCACCCACTGACTACAGGAACCCAATATTGGAAGTGTTCAAGGTCAGTTTGGGTGGGGCTTTGAGCAACCTGATGTAGTGACAGATGTCCCTGCCCATGGCAGGGGGGTTGGACTAGATGATCTTCAAAGGTCTCTTCCAACCAAAACCATTCTGTGATTCTCTGATTTTATGATTTTGGTTGGGGAGCAAAGAGGGAAATCCCTGGCAAGCTGGGTTTTGCTGCCGTGGTGTTAGGGAAAGGATATTCCTGGAGGTCTCAGGAGTGCTGTTCTTAGGAAGATCTCTGCCTTCCCGCCCACCCTTCCCCGGCAATAGTTGCTGTCCTACGCGTATCTTCCTCAGACTCAACAGCCAGCCTACAAGGCCATGTGTTTTGCTGGCTGTAGCAATCTGTTGCCTCAGATACATTACACACTAGAAACACTGTTCTCATGCCTAGAGCTGGCCCTGTCATCAGCGCAGTAGTTAGAAAGGAAGTCTGTGCAAAACAGAAAACATTACATCAGCCGTACTCAGTACCAGCACTCTTCAAAACAGCCCAAATGTTCACCAACAAATCTTATTTGGAGATACTGCTTCACGTCAGTTAGCATCAAAGCAGCAAACGCTCAACTGTGCAGAAAGCCAGATTATGCCTCACTATCTAATCGCTGGCCCAAAGCTACATAAATAATCTCCCGTGCTGTCGGGGCCCTGAGGGTAC
>NW_009632197.1:0-1139 GCF_000690535.1 Cariama cristata
GTTTAATTGTCAAGTCCCACACCAAAAAAATTAGATCTGCCAGACTTTCAGTTTGCTCATTAACATTACCTGAAGAATTTGTGCCATGTAAATGCAGAAAGAGGCTTATGTTTTTAGGATTTTCAGCGGTGTATTACAGATAACCTTTATAAAACCATTTCACTGGTTGTGGTCAATTAGGAATCTCAAGGATATTATTCATTTTGGTAAATAATTGAATAAGAAATTTTTACTTAATGGAAGCTTGAATATTCTTATGTAACCTATTTTGATGATTTAGAAAGGAATGGCTTTTAGTGGAACATCTTTAATGAATGATTCTATGATTCTGTTTTGATGATTTAGAAAAGAATGGCTTTTAGTGGAACATCTTTAATGCAATGTTCTGTGGTCTGTTGTTAAATCTAATGTTTTAGAGTCCAATGGAACACAGCTCCAAAAACTTTCAGGCTGATAATCTCAGGGAATCTCTACACAGAAGCTGCTGCGGAGTTTCTAAGTGCCCAGCTCTGTGTTCCTGAGGTGTGTACCTTCCTCTCCACGAAGTTGTCAGATTTCCAGAATTCCCATTTAAATACATGTTAAAAAAAACCCACAAGACATCTCTCATTTTGAAATTGAGGTTCTTATTCCTAGGGAAAATAAAGTTGTATTTGACTGATTTATGGAACAAACAGATAATTGAAATTTCATATTTTTCCTGTGAATGGGAATATCTTCCTAGCTGCAATTTCTACTAGTCTTATTATGATAAAATTACAAAATGAAAGATTTTACTATGCTGGGTGTTGTATAAACGCTTAGTAAGACATACTACCTACCCTCCACAGTTTGGAATTTCTATAGATAAAGCAGATAAAGGAAACACTATTCTTCCTATAACACAGATGAAGAAATGCAATACAAAAAATACAAAAAGGCATGCCTTGTGGTAAAATAGTGGAGGAACTTATTTAATATTTATTTAATCACTATTGTACTGTATTGGAATAGATGACAATATTACTGCAGCATTCTACGGCTACAGGAAAAAATGATTAACCACTGAATGTATTGCTAGGGTTGCTTAATTAGCAACTTAAAGTTCTGAATGTCTACACATTTTGTTAGACTACTAAAGTAATTAAAAGTAATTAAAA
>NW_009632198.1:0-236 GCF_000690535.1 Cariama cristata
CGGCGTGCAGCGGAGGCGGTGGCTGTGCTTTGGTTCTCGGGTGCCTTGTGTAAAGGTTGGGCTGACGCAGCGGTCTTCTCCCCCCAAATTAACGGGGTGCTCCCTGCTTCTCTGCTGCCTCCCGGCCCTGCGGGGAAGATGTGCAGCCAGCCAGGCCGGGCTCTTTTGGGGTACCCGGTGTGGGGCAGAGCTGCTGAAATGGGGGAGCTCGGGCTGTGGGTTGGAGGGGGGGAGGT
>NW_009632199.1:0-329 GCF_000690535.1 Cariama cristata
CTTTACAGCCTCAGGGGGGTTATGCAGAGAAGTAATCTATGTATTACTACGTATAACAAACCAGCCTAGAAGTTGTTGTCTGCAATGGTGGACAATGCGGGACCTTGGGTCCACTTGGCATCAGTCAGCAAAAAAAACTCGTCATGGGGAAAATTTCTCTTAATGCACCTGCTGCCAAAATTTAACAACATGCTGGCTGTGCTTTGTTACATTCACCCAGGGGAATCTGAGGGACACCTTTAAAGAAACCGAAAACATTCCCACCTTTCTTTTTCCTTGTTGCCCGTTGCCTTGGGACCCCTCCAGCTGTAGAGAAGCTTACCCCTTAC
>NW_009632199.1:379-663 GCF_000690535.1 Cariama cristata
TCTCCAGCTTTGGTTCAAGCTGCTGCCTGCTATTTTTTTCCCCCATACCCAAGAATCATACAGTTTGTGGCACACTCCCACTGCTTTTGGGGTGTCTCTGGTTGAATTATGGAAGATCCTCTGGGCAGGGCGTTTCACTTACTACCTTCGCTTAGTTTTGCCCTCTGAAAACACCATCCTCCTGGCGTTAAACGTTCCTGATCCTTGGACTGCACCCGAGGTCAGTGCCTGGCTCCCCGGGCAGGAAAACCGGCACCGGGCCGCTCTGAGGGGGCTGCCCAAGA
>NW_009632200.1:0-9604 GCF_000690535.1 Cariama cristata
GGCACCTGCGGCTTGTCACAGAGGAGTGGTTTCTGGGTTATGGGCCTGTGCCCAAGCGAAGGTGTGATGCTGTATTGCGGCCACTCGCAACACCTCTCTGTCCGCTCCTCTCCTTTCTGAGCCCTCACATCCATGTGTGCGTTTTATCCATCTGTTATTCTGACCGCAGATGGTCTCAGTCTTCCTCTTATTGAAGAACTCCAGCCTAAAGGTTTGCCAAAAAATAAACCCAACTCAACAGTAATGCAAAGCATTGTTTGTTGGTTAGCTTTTTTCAGGTAGGTATCAGGTTCTGTTTTCAATAAATTTAGGTGCTAATCTCTAAAGATACATTTGTAAAATGTGGAAAATATGGTTTTAAAAACACTTTCATTGGATTTTTTGGCAAATGACGTACAAGAACAATGATAGCTCAGTGCCTTTGAGAATTATGTTAAGAATTAGTGTTGTTAAAAATTAGTTTTGTCTTCCATGTATTGACGTCCAGTCTTGCATTTGTATCTGAAATCTATGAAAAAAATACAAGATGAACAAGCATACCATAAGCAGATTTACTAGTTTCTCAGGTTAGCTGTTTTAGAAAACATGTTTTCATAGGAGAGGAGAGAGGTGTTTTTTCCCTTTTTATCCTTTCTCTCCCTTTTTTTTTTTTGGTCACCTTCACATGAACAGTGTTTACTTTGTGTCATGTAGAAAGACATCTAGAGTTTGCTGAAGTGAAAACTTTATCCACATTTAAGAAAAACAATAAAACCAATATATTTGAAGTAAACTTGAAAGTGTATTTATAGTAAAAGTATATTTAAACTCCAAAAAATTACATATTCTGTGTGTAGTCTGTGTGAATACATACTAGTTTAGTAATTTCTAAGAAAAGCTGTTAACAAAAACTTTTCAGAACACATGCAACAGACGGGAATTCCATCTGGATCACAAGATAACGTTTCAGTTCCTGATTCTGGAGCCGAAATGGATGAACCTCAGGTGGCTGTGGCTCCTGCAGTAACATCAAAGTTGTCTGTTAAAGCACCTGAGTTTTATCCATCAGGATACAACCAGAACTTCAATCAGAACTTCGCAGTGAGTGTTTATCTTCTCTTCTCAGTATGTGCCGATTTACTTATATTCAAATTAACAGTGATTCCTTGAGTTCTTGTATACCAGATGACTTGAATGCTGCATTTGCTGATGAGGTTGCAAAAGTTCTAATGATAATGTCCAGAGTCGTAGTCAGAATGTTAAGTGATAATTGGTGAATATTATGATGTACATGAGAGCCTTTGGTGCGGGATAGTTTGCTAAAGCTTGCTGGAGATAGCCACATTGCCTGTTGAGTACACTAAGCATTGATTACACCCAGCAGCAGCATAAGCTGTCTTTTTGGCAACTGCATCTGTTGTAGTTACATCTACACTGCATTTTAAGTAAAGGCTTAGCTGCACTTCTACACACATTTCACAGGGTTTTGAAGCAAGTGTGGGAGAAAGCTTGAACTTCAGCTTTTCTGAGCACAGACTTTACCATTCCTAAATTTACTGTGCTGTGGGTATGACTGGCTGTGATTGCCTAACTCATTGTACCATCATGTGTCTCTTAATTCCTTCAGTGATATTGTATACCAAAGAGCAAAGAAGTAGGGTTAGGCTCATTCCTCGCAGTTACCTACCCACATACCTAATGAGAATTATATTTGCAGCCAGTCTAAAGGGGAGCTTGGATCAGTATTGTAGATGCCTCACGTAATAGAAGTTTGTACTTCTTATTCTCTACTCCATTGTCTTCCGTGTTATTGCTTCAGTAATTCTACTCCAGGGAAGATCTGTGTGAATTCTTGGAATATCCTTTTGTTATGTAAGCAGCCAAACTCTGTACTATACATAAACAGATGGGAACTGTTACTTTTATAAATACAATCAAGTGATAACAAACAATTACACTGAAACAAATAGGTTTTGAATAACTTACAGAAAAACACTTGATTTGAATGCTAAAATTTATATGATGGTTTGGTGTTCTGAAATCTTTTCCTCACCGGTAAAACTGATGTTATTTTAATGTTAACAGCTTTGCCAGCTTACTGAATAGAATTACTGTCCTGGATAATGCAAGCCCATAGCCAATATACAACTGTTAACAAAATGCCAACACAAACATGCTTCAATGAATGGCTAATCTAGGGGAAAAATAACTACTTTGCCCCAGTACATATTATGTGTTTTCTATAAATAAAGGGTTTCAGTTTCAAGGCCAAAAACCTGCCATTTGGAATGGCATACATAGTGTATACTTATAATTATGAAGTTTTGAGGCTAGCAGTGTTGCTTTTCAGCTGTTTGTGGGAGTTCCTGGTTGCTGTATTGTAGGAATATGCTATGAATGTGACTCATCTATTAATAAAAATACCTCTTAAATGTTCTAGGTTTTGCTAGCATTTTATTTGGAAGTGTGTTGTAGGGACCTTAATCTAATCAGAATATACTAGGCATAGAGTAGTGGTGTTTCAGATTTCCGTCCTTCACTATTACAAAGTTTGGGGTTTTTTTTTCTTTAAAGAATGAATTAATTTCATAAACTGGGCTCACTTGCAATAAAAATAAGAAATTTAGCACACTTTACTATTACAGAGATTTTGACCATGAATTTTAAAATTTGAATCAAAACAAAGTTTTGAGAAACTTCCGCTTTTCTGACTTACTACTTTTTATCTGGAATTTTTAGATCTGAAGACTCGCCTTTATCTTACAAAATACACAGTGGTTTTGCTGTTAAGCATTTACTGTTTTAGAAATAAAGTGTTGATTTCTTGTTTGATTGTACATTATTATAATTACTATGTGTGTCCATATAACATTTGATTATTAGATTAGTTAATTTCCAGTTAGTTCTGATACTGAAAACTGTCAGTTACCCATGAAGATAGTTTAATGGGTACGGTATACAAGGCATGCTAGAATTTTCAGAAAAAATTTACCAGGACTTTGGGGAAGAAAAACCTCCATGGAATTCTCTCTTTGCGTAGAGTTGTCCATCGCATAGGAAGTTGCGGATGTCTGCAGAAGAACTGGTGACTAGATTTGGGTTTGGATTGCCAGTAGGAGTTGTCAGACTTGTTCTCTGCCATAGGTATATGATAATAATATAGCTGTCATTCCATCAGAAGGGCATAACAATGTTCTCGCTTTGTAGTTTTAGGAGTGAGATTTGTATTATCTTAGGTGGAATCCTTCCCCCTGTGGCTTTTTGTTGGTTGGTTGGTTTTTTAACTTTAGTCAATTTCCAAAAGAAGGCTAAGCAGCTTCGGTGTTGGTTTTATACCTTTAGCCAAGCGCGAGGGTGCCACTTAACCTCATACAGCGTGGGTAGGTGATTTTGTATATGCAACAATCTTTGAACTTCAGTTTGCAATAACTTAATTGTAAACTTGTTGCGTGCATATAATCTGAAGGGGAAAAAAGTTTGTTCCTAAGAAGTCTGAAGAGAAATTGAATAAATGATAAATTATTAGTGACTAAGTTCCTAAGTGGAAATGTTGTGAATACCTATCAGGTATAGGAAAGTGGTAATTAGCACACGTACAGAAACTAAGCCCAAGAGCAGATTTGGTTCATGGATCTTTTCTATAGACTTTCTGGTTTTTATCTGTATGTAAATCAGAAGAGTTTTAGTACCTATTTAGTCTTTTCATTGTTATATCTTTCAACTCATGAACTGACTCTTAGTAGAAGAGAGGCAAATCTATAATCTTTAAATTAGTGACTCTCTTGTGACTAATCCAGGGTCCCGTCCTATAGCTATCAGACATGAAGGAGAAGGATTACACAGTGTTGGCTTGACTGAGAAATCATTGAAATTAATGGAGAATTTCTAGTTGACTTTCATGGCTTTGAATCATAAATTTGTAAAGAATGTATAAGCTTACAGCCTCCTGTTAGCTAACTGCTGTTTAGAAATAATCAAGAAGGATTTGCTTTGTTTTCCTTTAGTTGATAAAGTATGTGGTGCTATCTTTGCTGTTAAATCTTTAAAAATGCCAATGTGAAATGCAAGTGGTTCGTGTCTAGAAGTTACTGGGCTAAATTTAATAAGTTTTTTAAGTATCAAGTGTTGCTAATTTAGCAATGTACAGCTTTATAATAATGTTTGAATTACTCATTTTTCTCTCCTATTTGTTTTGTTCCCTGGCATAGTTACTAAAACCTAGACTGCCTTTGGAGTTGCATTATTTAGTACAGATAGATAAATGTGGTACAAAGTTTAGCCTCTGCGTTTAGTCTCTTAATTACAAAATGGGAAGAGGAGTATGAATACAGGAACACCAGTATAACAAATGGTATTGGGGCCCCTTCCAAAACAAGGACATTCTCCTTCAAGATTAAATTCTTATCAGGTGAGTATGAGAGGAAGACACCTTCCTCTCTGCTGAATGAGGATCTCGTAACAACCCGATGGCTGTCAGAAAGAGCAGCTTCTTTTACTAGCTACAGCAATTGCATTCCCTGCAACCTGGCTGGAGAGTTTTCAGACAGATTGTTTGGAGAGGTACTAGTGCAGCTGTATGTGATTAAGCTGCAGTTGTTGCACAATAATGTCATAGTTCTGTGGAACAAAATAGTTCAAGTTTATAGTACAAAACTTTTACTGGGCTATTTGAAATTGCCTAGTAAAAATTTATCTCCTTTAAAGAAATAGAAGAGTTAGCAAGTTACACATAGGCATGTTAGCCCGCGTTCTTTGGCTTTATAAGCTCCAAACCATTAGAATCATAGAATACTTTAGGTTGGAAAGGACCCATGAAGTTCCTTTGCTCCAATCCCGAACTTAAAGCAAAACCAACTTGGGTCAGGTTCTTGAAGGCTTTATCCGTATGAGTAGTAACAATTTGCCACCATTTCCGTAAACCGAGATTTTTTTCCAATTTCTGATGGGCAACATTATGTTACTTTGTCTTTAACATTATTCACTGTTCAAATATTCTACTTAATTAAACATCATAGGAAATCTTTTTAGGTTTTTTTTTGTTATATTGATATGTCCCTCATTAGCTTAAGTTGCATACTCTTATGACATGGGTCTTTGAAGAGTCTTGGAAAATCTGCTTTTTTCCCTCCACACATTCTTCACAGGTCATTAAATTAATGTCAATACTTGATTTTCAGCAATGTGTATCTGTTTTTCTCCACAGTTCATATGCAGATAAAAATCTTTCACAGATCCACGTTGCTTCACAGTAGAGGAGAGACTGAGGCATTTTGAAGACAGAAAGTAAACGACATCCCCTCGTTACAGAAGGGGTGGTAGGGAGAGGGAGGATATAATTATCTTATCAATGTATTTACATCCACTAAGTAAAGGAGTGTCTTATTTTTAGCTCAATTTTTCATTACAGCAGATATATTTTAAAACTTTTTCATGTTAAATAATAGGTTAGTTGAGAATGCTGATATTCTGTATGCTACCCTTATGTCTTGAATCGCTAATTATAACTCATTTCTTTAGCAGTCCCTCTTGAGGATCCTGCTTGCACTTCTGCAATCTATATGAGATACTTTTCACAATCTTTTGTGTAGTGTGACAAAATGAATTATTTGTACTGTTTTATTACTGGTGACATCACAAAGTATGCTGCTTCCTTTGCTATTCCCCTCATATACTAGCATTATAATCATCCAGAACAGCATTGACTTTAGATACTGTTACATACATTAATTTCTGAATGGACAAAATTAGCAGCCCTCTGTTACATCAGTGGGAGTATAAACACTGATAAAGTGGTATTGTTCTAGTTCATCCTTTCTTTAGGGAGCAGATGTGTTTACTCTCTGGTTTTGAATCTCAGTAGCTGCAAATTAATGCAATACTCTTTGAATAGTTTCATTTCATGCCTTGTAATCTTTCATCCATTGCCAAGAGATGCAAATTTGCTGACTTTAAAAGATCAGTTTTCCTCACTCTACTTTCCACATGGGAATACTACACTCTATTTATTGTATTTCTGTAATTTCCCCCCCTTCTGCATATTTTGGAGCACTATACACTCTATGTAAGCCCAAAGTACTTGGTTTCAAATTTTCAATTATTTTTCCTTCTACAGTTTATATATCTGCAGCACAGTTCGTGTGCGCATCAGCAATGGGTGTTGAGCCTCAGTTTGGTAGTTTTATTCTTAACAAATGTACTTACTTATTTTGTTAGTTTATTTTGCACCCAACTTGACAAACTGATTTCTTCTTAATCTGTCTTTGGATGTGTTTGCTGGGAGACCCCAATCTCTATAAAAACATGCTACCTAGTTCTTAAGATGATAGCACAAGTGGAGCTTTCTGATGTATTGAGGACTATGCTTTCTAAAAATGCTGAAGTGAACTGTGTAATAAAGATCACTATTAAATATGCAGGGACTGAAGACTAAGGGCTGTGTGGCTACTTCTGGAGACAGTAAGTGTAACAACATTATTTTACGTTCCTTTTTAAATAGTTGGTATATTCTTTCACTGCTGTAGGATTCTTCCTTTGAAGATAGATACGATGGCTATCTGACTTTGGCAGAATATGTACAAGACTTCTTAAATCACCTCACCGAGCAACCAGGTTGTTTTGAAACTGAAATAGAGCAGTTTGCCGAAACACTGAATGGCTGGGTCACTGCAGATGAACCTTTACAAGAACTTGTTGAACTCATCTATCAGCAGGTAGCCTGTGTATTCTGTCTTATAACATGGAGATAATGCCTGTGTTACGTAGTGTCCAAGATATACATACCAGTATTATTTGTTATTGTAGTATTTTAATGGTTTGAATTTTTCTTCTTAGACTGAAACATATAGGGAAAGATTTTGCTCAATAAATTGAAATGGTAGCTCAAGTGTGGGATACCTAGACGGTTGATAAATTTCCCCAATTTACTGTTTCCTTTGTTGTGTATTTGGATCTCCTGGGTCACATACTAGAGTTGAAATTACAGCACTTAATTAAAGGAAGTTATATTTGAATTGTTGTATTTATATAGTAAAGATTGAAGAAACTCTTAAGCAATGTCAGAGTTGCACATTTTTATTTTATCCTGAAAAAAACCCTTCTTCACAATACAAAGATACTTTCAATTCCTTGGTATTTTAAAAATTTAAATTCTTACCTACTGTATACATTGCCCTTTGGGAAATGCTCTTATTGACAGACTTTCTTCTTCATTTGGAATATACCTATTTCAGAACGGGATAGTTGGAGGAAAGGAAAGCCTGTAATGGTAACTAGGTCCAGTCCCATTGATGGCCATGGAAATGAGGACAGAGACCTTGAGCTGAACTCGCTGCTAATTGGGGGAGCCATTGGAAAGAACAGCTTAATATGTGTTGCTTAGCAAATGAGCTGCTGTTACTGTCTTTTGGGCTTGCTGAATAGAATGAAGTCACACTTGTGCTTGCTATTTATTACATTGGGTGTCTCCCACTTTCCTGGGCTGGTTGCTTTCACAGTCTACCTTGAAGAATGCAAACTCTTACTCACCTTTTAAGTGCAGATACTTGCAGAATATTTTAATCTGGGGTATGTAGAAGCTGCATGACTGGTTGGTCGTTGTACAAAACTGTAGTCTTAAGTTTCTTATTATCGTACAGAATTGATGAACATTTAATTCAGAACAGTTTAATTAGACATTAAGATTACCTGTGCTGTGTTTGACAGCGTAATTTTCCCATCCTTTATTTGAACACATAGTTCAGGATAGTTTAAAAAAAAATTTACATATTCCATATAGCTATATTGGAAGAAAAAGAAGAATTTAATGTAAGTCTTTAATGCTGCCTTTTCTTCTCCCCCCTATTTAAAAACAAGTCCAGTGTTAGGTTTGGCTGTGCCTTCCTCAGCTGACAAGCATTGAGTGTTATCAGTCTGAAATTATGTGAAAAATAACTTGGCGCAAAAAAACTATGCTAGTATTCAAAAGCATCCAATTTTAGTTTTGTTTTATGTCAGGATTGGATAGTGTTTAAGTGTAAGTCAATTACGCTTATTATTCTACTGTCTTGAGCAGAGGCTCAAGTATTTGTGTTTCCTGGCTTATCACAAAATAATTAAAATGGTTGAAGTGTATTGATAAGCATCTGCTTCAGTGATGTTAATTTAACCCAACTGAGCAGATTTACAGATGCTAGGTTTGTGAAGGAAGAAGATTAAAACGAAGGAAACCCAAGTTCTGTAGTCTTCCGTTCATCTGTCAGGTATCTTAGGCTGTCTGCGAGTACTGATTATATACTTCCCCCTTGTTCTTCCTAATCTGTTTATGTCTCTGGACTGAGTAGAGTGCCAGTTCTCTTGTTTTCCTAAAGTTGAACACTGACTTCACAGTTTAAGAATCTTAACTGTTGTATAGTTATTACAGTGGATTGTTCCTGTTAGAGCAACTAAAATTTCTCCAGATATGTGTTGGTAGATTAGCCTTCATGCTTAGGTTGTGACTATTTTGCGTCAGAGATAAACTGGGATTACCAGCAACAATTCAGGGAAGACTATATTGCACTGTAATGGTTGGTTATTGAGAAGATGTAAGGTGGTTTTTTTGGTCTCTCTGCTATGCCAGGTCATAATACCTAAAATGTAATTGTTTCAGTATTTGATGCAGCCACAAATACAGACCAACTAATTAGGAAAATAATGATAAAAAATACAGATGAGGTTTGAAGAAAGGGGGGGGGGTGCGCATGTTTGTGTTTTTGTTCTTGTGGGAGTTTTTTTTGTTGGGAAAGACAAGTGTAATTTAAGTGATGTGTTTTGCCTTATGAAAAAGGAGGCGCCTCTTCTGGTCCAAGCAACTAACTGAACTAAAGCATGAAAAAGCTCATTAGCTATTTCACATGCTTTTACTGGAAACTAAATTCTATTTTACTATCCTAATTACTTAAACTTGTTGTGTCTTCCAAAGATACTTCAGTTTTTTCCTGCACGTAGTACAGTTACATTGAGTGCATATTTTTCTCTGCCTAGAAGGTAACTAGCTGTAATGGATTGACATGCTAATGGCAAGATACTTTTTTCAAAAATGCTAGCAGAAGCGTGCAAGCATATCTGTAACACTGACAGATGATCAAGATGTAAGAGGAATGCTCAAAGATGATAAAGCCATAGAAGTTTAATGAATTCTTAGTATCCTTGGCGTTTTTTTGGCAGTGCTGATGGTGTTATTTACACCAGAAGCTCTTTTCACTGAAGCTGTATCTGAGAAATAATCTCAAATTCAAGTTTTGTTAGAAGAGAGTTCAAAACAAGTGAAAAGTAATAAATTGCCAAACTAAGAGGATGTCTGGTATTAAGTTCTATGAGAGGCTGAATGTAGACACTATTGAATTCCCCATTACTTTTTCCATCTCTTGCAATTTTGAAGTATCAGTTTTAAGGCAAAACATTTTTCATACAGTGTATAACTTAAGTTGTGGAATTCCGTTGCTACCACCTGGTTTTAGTGTAAATATTCAACAGTAACAGGACTTGGTTTAGAAAAAAGGACCCATCAAGAGCTATTAACTGTAGTAATCCAGTTTTAACATCTGAATCAGGAGTTTGCTATTCTGCAGATTGCTGGAGCATGTACAGGAGAAAGTATTTATCTTTA
>NW_009632200.1:9617-10946 GCF_000690535.1 Cariama cristata
CTTTCCCTGGGCATTGAATATGGCCAAAAATAGATTCTGGGATAAGTGAGTTTAGACTGAATGAAGGCGACTTTTTCATTTTGTTGTAATGTGCTAATTGCTTCTTGAGAGAGTGCGTGTCTGTCTTAATGGCCACTGTTGAGGTTTTTTTTGTGTTTTTTTTTTTTTTGTATAAACTGTTTGTAAGTGACTTTCAGACACTCTTTGGTTGTAGGTCACAGTGGAGAAGTAGAGTTGAGGACAATGGCATAATGGTGGTGGTTTTCTTAAAGCCACAAAATCATAGTATAATGAACTTTTAAGTGCTGAAGTGCACGTAGCAAAGTGATACAAAAATTAACATGATAAATAGTAATTACTAAACTTCTATTCATTTGTCTAATCAACTGTTGTTAAACACAGTTTTCAAAAAGCTTTTAAAGATATTTCCAGATAGCCTAATCATGAGTGTTATGAATAATTTTTTTCCACTTTTATTTTGGAAGGCCACATCTGTCCCAAATTTTTCCTACATGGGAGCAAGGTTGTGTAACTATCTATCTCACCATCTAACCATTAGCCCACAAAGTGGGAACTTCCGTCAGTTGTTACTTCAAAGGTCAGTATCAGCATGTCATTTTAAGCCTGTTACTTTCTCAGGTTACATGTCTTCCTGTTTTGTATGTAACTCTTAAGGTCATGTGCAAAGAGGTATATATTTAAAATAGAAGTTTAGACTGAGTATTATTAAAGCACAAGTATGTACTGGATATCGAATGCATACATTTTTAAATATTATAATATTTTTAAATATGACAATAGGACTCCATTCAGAGTTCTTTAGGCTCTTTTGAACTGAGTATCTTAGACTGATGCCAAATTACCGGGTAAATTTTAAAGCTAGTCAACTTTAAAAGTATACTAAATACACATATATGTATTGTCCTTCTCCTTTGACTCTTGCCAGGACTTTCTTCATTGTTTTTTTTCTTTAATTACTCTTCCGACTGGAGTTGCTGTGTAACGTTTATTCATTGATCGTCTAACTGACTTTATATCTATGAAGCAGATGCATAAAATCCACAAGAATAAATTTCTTCAATTTTCAGTTACTGCAGGGGTCTGAGGGCTTACAGTTTCATAATGAGTAGACTTCATAGTTGAAAAAAATACATTTTTTGAATGGATATGTTTCCTTTTAAATCTTACTGCACAGTATTTGAAGGAGTAACACACTTTACTACTTCAGAATTCTTTAGAAATTAGCCTTTTTATTTTCTTTAAGGACTTCTGGGTTTCTAAGGTTCAGTCTTATTTTAAAAGTTTAAATGTTTTTATTGCAGATACGGA
>NW_009632201.1:0-10411 GCF_000690535.1 Cariama cristata
GCGGGTACCGGTTGTGCTCTTCTCTGAGGCGCTCGGGGCTTTACTTCAGGGGGAAGCGGGATGGCGGAGGGCGAGCAGAAGTCTGAGGAGAGCGATGAGGAGGAGCTGCCTACTTTATCCTCCCTGCTACAGCCGCCGCCACTGCTCGGCGCGTTGGGCCGCTGGCGGTCCTCATCTTCCGCCACCAAACCGGGGAGGGCGGCAGGGGTGGTTGTGGTGGTGAGCAGTGGGAGCGAAGAGGAGGAGGAGAGGGAGGAGGATGAGGAAGAGGTGATTGAGGTCGTCCCTCTGCCTGAGAGGATCAAGAGGAGGGTGGAAGCAAAGAGGGACACGGCTTTTGAGCCTCTCCAGCCGGGCGGTGGGGATGTAGCAGGGGGAGCTGGCCTTTGTGCTGGCGGTGACCTGCTGGCACCTGGCAGTGGGGGGCCGCAGGAAGCCCTGCTGTCGTCTAGAGAAGCGGCTTGGGGGAGGCCCAAAATGATACAGGCGGTGCTGAGAGGCCCTCCTTGCGCCTGCTGCCAGCCCCTCAGTCTGACTCCGCAGACCAGCCTAATAGGCCCCTGGGAAGCAGAGTAAGCCCAGAAACATCTCACCCTCCCAAGAAGCTAAAATATAGTCAGAAGGAAAGGGAGGCAATCTGCCAGGCTGCATGGCAGAGGAGGAAGGAGCGAGAAGCACAGAGGAAGCAGCAGGAGCAGGAAAAAGAGAGGAAGAAGGCCCTTGCCAAGATGCTGAAAGCTCAGCGACCAGGGGAGTGCCAGAAATACATAACAGCGGTGCTAGATCCAGGTACTTGTCCTCACAGCCTGCATCTGCCTTGTATTGGCTGTTGTCTGCTCTCTGTGGAGGCCTGACCCACGCACCGATTTCAGTTCTTTTGCAGGTAGAAGGTGGTGGACACATCCTTAGTGCTCTGCAGGCTGCAAATTATTCCTGTGTGGTTGAGAATCAGGCTATTCCATGCAGCATCACCTGGAGGAGAAAGACTGTGTCATCTCAGGTGTGCAAGCAAAATCTCGATGTTCTTGCCCTTCCTCTGTTATTTACACGCATTAGTAATCGTATTTAGCAACCCAAGTAAACACCCTCAAATGTTCTCCCTGCCTCAGGGGTCTGAGTGGGAGCACCAGTTTGAGTGCATTATAAACAGACTGTTGGTCTGGCTGTTTGTTTTCATATCTGAGCAGATGGAAGGAGGAGATGAATGGACAGAAGAACCAAATGTCCTGGTTCTGCTTCGCTTGGAGGAGTTTTTGTCCATGGTTCACAACTACAAACAAGTGAGAGTGCTTATGACTTTTGTCCTCTCGAACATGCCTTGCTGTAAGCGTGGTGTTTGTCATCCCTCTTCACGGCAGGAAGGTTTTGATGTGGGATGGAGCCATGGTTTCAGTAAACCAGAGATCTGGTTTTAGAAGCCACTATTGGATCAAAAACACTAGGGTTGTATAATGCAAAGTTCTGACAAGCTTTCCTAGTTAGAATTTTTCACAGATTTTTGAAGAGGTAACGTTGTCAGATCAAGTGGGATTATTTTTTTATTTCTTTTTTGCCATAATTTATACTGGATCAAGTATTGCCTGCTTGCCCATGAAGAGCAGTGTGTTTTTCATCTGCAGACCCAGTTGTAGAATCACAGCCATAGGTTGCTGGGCTTGCATGTGTATCTTAGAATGATTTAACTTCTTTTTTCTGTTGATCTTTGCAGGAGGCTCAGGGGTGCACAGAAGGACAGAAGGAGACCCTACAGAGCTATGTAGCTCATGTGATGGAGAAAATGCCTGGAAAAATTCTGGCACTGGCAGTAGTCGAAGTAGAAAATTATTTCAGGTTAAACTTTTTTCCCTCCAAATGTTTCTGCGTTGTCTCTGGCCTTGAAAAATGCCATAGGTGTTTACATTAATTCATTCTAGCAAAGACTGGAGCATAAGAAGTATTCCCACCCAGAACTGCTCCGCTGTTTGTTATATAGAAACAGAAGCAAGGTCCATCCAGCCTGTCACCACAGTGACCAATGGGAAATACCTGGGGAAGAGCATGAACTCCCAGTATTACTTTACTCTCCTTAGGTCTCTTGGAGTTCAGTCAAAAAAGAGAATGCGACACCCAGCAGGGAGTGGAAACCAAGCGAAGGAACAGGGAAAATGGAGAAAACAGGAAGTTAAGGATTCTGGGCTGGGGATAACCAGAATGGATGTGGAAGAAGTGAGTACCTTTAAAACAGGCATGCAGCCATCATCTCTTGTTGTCTGCCATTTTTTTGAACATTTGACCCAATCACACACTTTCTTGGATGGAGGCATTCAGCCTTCATTAGTACATGTATCTGTGGACAGAGCTCTTTGGGTTCAGTTCCCCACTGCTTGGGTACGTACCTGCTCTCCCACAAACTGACGTATCTCGTTCACCTTGATTCTGACATCAGTCCCAGTTAGCATCTCTCGCCCTTTGTGGCCTGCTGGCAAAGCGCATCAGTGTGTGTAATGAGAGCCTGCCACTGAGGAGCTACAGCAGCTGAAATGGTGCCAAACTGATATTAACCAGCAGGAGACAGCCTGCCCTTAAATACTTCAGTGCCTGAAATAAACTGCTCCCAAAATGGGGAGAGAGTGGATGTTCTTGTCCTATAGCAAGATGCCGTGACCCTTTTAGTTTCAGACAATAGTGGGGTTTGATGTGACAAGATTAATTATTCCATTTGTTGTTTCTAATGATGTTTACAGGCCTTGGTGGATCTGCAGCTGGACAAACAAGTCCAAGTCAGCTTTTTTGAGAGCTGGGAGGAGTTTGGAGAATTTGCCATGATGTTCACAAAAGCTGTAGCTGAAGCACCGTTCAAGTGAGTAAGCAGATGAGGTTTGGTCATATCTTTGGAGAGGCTGCACTTTCAGAGTTACCGGGAGGGAATAGCAGGTACATGGCTGCACTTCAGTACAACATCAAGCAAAGGTCTTGTTCTCAGTCTGATTTTAGGAGTGGGAAGGGAATGAAAATAGGGCTAGGCTCTTACTGCACCAGCTTTTCTTCTTCAGTATGTAACCAAGAGAGGCGTTACTGAGAATGAACCGTTTAGCTGTTTCCATTGATAAGGAAGGACAGCAGCATGTTGCACAGCGATAGCTAAGAAAGTCATCTTGTGCAGTCTCACACAATCCTAGCATTCCTATCACAGCATCTGCTGTATTTTACCTCTCAGACATGAGAAGAGATGAGATGTTGTTAAAAATGACATGGAAAAGTGTTTTATCATGGTTGATAGTCAGAAAGCAAATTCTTGTTTACCACTTTGTATGCGTGTTGGCTTGTGTCAGGATTGCTCCCCAGTACAGGATTGTTTCTTTTTCAGTAGGAAACCTGACTCTTAAACAAAGAAATTGGTAATGCATGTAAAGAAAGTATGGTCAAATTTTTGGCATTTACTTTGATGCCAGTGGTGTCTATAACAGCACAGAGTGAGAAATGGCTCTTTGTCTCTGGCTGTGTGACAACAGATGCAGGAATAGGATTTTCTTCATAGCTTCCTTGTCTCATTTGCTTTGTTCTCCCTAGGCGAGAGCGAGAGAAGACGGGGTTCTCTTTCTACTTGGAGAAGGGGTGGTGTGGAGGGGTGAAGGTGGATCATTCCGGAAAGGGGCTTTTGGAAGTTTGGAAGAGGCAGATACAACAATTTAACCGGGTCAGCCTCGAGATGGCTGAGGCTATTGTGTCTGCCTACCCTTCTCCGCAGCTTCTGAACCAGGTGAGGGTGCCTCAGGAATACCGCATACTGCATGCAGACAGACAGCTAAGGTAAGGAGTGGAAGAAATCATTCAATTGGTATTAAATTTGACACAATGATTCTGTATGAGCTGTTGGTAAGGCAGTGAAGGAACCGATTCCTTGGCACCCATTGCTTTGGCTTTACAGAGCCGACTACTGAGGGAGCAGTGTTGGTTCTGCATCAGCCAGTAAGCTCACAAATGAGGTCTGGGGAGAGGCCAGGTGAAAAATGAGCGCACATTGTGAAAGGGCAGAGCAGTCACAGGTGCATAGCTTTGATTATTTTTTTTGAGCAATGGATGCAAATGAATGATACCGTTGTTCCTTTGTGTTGCTTTTAGGCCTACAGCCGATGCTCCTCGGAGCAGGAGCGGACAAACATGCTGGCTGATATCCCTGTGCACCGTGGTGACGGCGTGACAGCCACCTCCCGGCGGATCGGACCAGAACTCTCCCGACGAATCTATCTGCAGATGACTTCCCCCGATCCTGATCTCTATTTGGATTCCACTGGGTAGCCCCAGGGAATGAGGATTTTACTGTTTGTCTGGTTTAAATATTCAGCTTCCTTATGGGAAGAAGTGCTTAGATAATAAATAGAGTCATTGATCCTAGTTTAAAGACTTAAAATGCATTTAGACTTTATTGTAGCAGGAGAAGGTTGGATAAAATTGCTGAATGGCTGGAGTTTACACAAGAAAGATGGTGAACATCTTCCATAAGAGCATGAGTTGGACACAGCTTATAGTACTGATAGTTCCTTTTATTTGTCTTCCTAGAAAATAAATAGTTTTGAATAATAATAATCTTTGCTTCTTAACGTGCTGTCTTGAACAGAGACAGGTACGTCATCTGTTGAAAGGAATACTTTCTACTGCTATCCTGAACTGCAAGTAGTTATCTTCTCTTGCCAGCATAAAAAATCCTCATGCTAAAGCAACATGGTGCTGCCCCCCCAGCACCTGCTCTAGTGAGGTGGAAGAACTTTACCTCACAAAATAGACTCTCAGTTTTCCGCTGTGGCAGATGGGAATGAGTAAGACTAATTTTCAGATATAAATTTAGACTGCCCTGATTCAGTCTTCAGACGGTTTAATCTATAGAGGGTCTTGAAATCTGATTATATGCACTGGAATTATGAGGTCTAACCAGTTGGCAGAAAAAGCTTTCTTTTAATTAGATTGGGGAACATGCCCGCCTGTCCACGCCGCCATTAGCACTTGCGTGCGCACAAGGACGGTTGAGGTCTTTGGCGATGGCAGCACTTACCGAGATGAGTGCTGAGAGTGAATTAAACTGCATGCAATGTGTGGAAGTTACCCTTTGGAACCGTGCTGCCTCGAATGAAAAAATACCCACCCGCGATGCTAGCTTCAGGCATCCAGCAGGAGCCCTTGCCTGGCCAGTAGCGCGCTTCTGACCTGAATTGATAAATCTTATTAGCCTGGTGTTTGAGAACTTAAGCAGCACTCTCCTAGATGGCAAAGCAGCAGATTGCTGCCAGACACTGGCAGGAATGTGTGTAGAGAGGAATCGTTGCTTTGCATGTTGTCTGCTGTTTTTTTCTGAACATATCTGGATAGTAAGCAAGGACCTTTTAAAGAATGTGATGAGTTAGATCTCAAAAGCAAAGCCTAAAGCTGTTTCAACGAAGCTTAGAAAACATAAGTACTGCTAAGCCAGAGACAGGCACCCTTTCTTTCCTTTTATCTGATACTGGTGCTGTTGCTTTTTTCTGTGTAAGACTCGGGAACCAGTCTTAGCATTAGGTTACAAAAGGATGACGGCTTACTGCTTCGATGATGACCTTGCTGTGAAATACTACAGATTATTTCCTCGAGGCACTGCTCTTATCAGCAATAATCCCAGGTATTAGAAGAGGGGGAGCAATTCTGGTGACTAATGTAGGATGTCTCAGCGGAGTCTGTGGCAAGGATATTCTCTGAAATCTGCACTTAACAACATTATGTGTACACTTTGTTTTAGTACTCACAAAGCCCTTAAGGATATGACAAACTTGTGTTTGGTTTTCTCCATCAGGAAATTATAAATAATTCATAGGCCTCTGCACAGGCGAGTTTTCTTTAGTCACAAACCTCCAAACCACCCAGCCTTCCCACCAGCCCCAAGGCGAAGAAGTCCCTTTCTGCCCGCCCGCCCCAGCCTGTGACGCTGCCACAGTGCCACCCAGTGCTGCCTGCCTCTGCTGCAGCCTGCAACAGGACCCCTGTCCGTGGGGCTCTCTGTCCGTGGGGCTCTCTGTCCGTGGGGCTCTCTGTCCGTGGGGCTTGGACACCCCCCTCTTGCAGACACAAAACCAGCCTGCAGCCTAGCCAGAAGCCCTTCCTAACCTGTAGCCGCTTGGTTGGCACAAGCAGGTTGAAATAAAGGTGGGCAGAAATCATTATTGTACGTGCTCAGAAATAATTTTTGGCAGTTTCTAAAAGACCCAATTAAAATTAAAACTGCATTAGCAACATAAACATCCAGTTCAGACAAATTGCTGCGAAAACTGTTGTATTGAAAATTTTCAGCTCCTTTCAATAGTACATCAGCTTCTTCGCTCCAACATACGGATGCACAGCCATCCTACACACTGGTAATTGGTCCTGGAGTAGGCCTTAATATATTATTCCCATACAGCCATATTGCCAATTTTAGCATGAATAGAAATGAGAGCAAGGAATGGATATGTATTAAAAACCTTCTACCTCCAGGATACAGCTATAGGTACCTAGACAACACCAAGGGCTGGTTTTTTCCACTCCTATAGATTGGCAGCTTTCTGTATCTCACAATCTAGGTAAACATCCCTTGGAGGTCAGAGGCGTTAAAGAGTTTAGGTTAACGTGGGCAAATTATGGGAGTTACAGGCCAACTACGAAACATGCACAGCAAAGACGATCAGAACGATAACTCTGCTCTGTGTGGAGTGGAACAGCAAACCAATGCTGACTGATTAAAAGCAGTTTCATCAGAACACAATTCCATAGGAATTCTGGCTGCGGAGATGGTGGAGGGAGATGCTGACGAAGCAAGTGCCCGTCCGGGACAATCACTGCTGCGAGTTCTGTTGTAGCATATTTTGCAGGGTTTTGTGGTTTTGCAGAGCAGCCACCACGTCCTCGTAGAGAGTGTTGACACTGATGCACAGAGGTTGACGTTGCAGCTCCGTCAGCTTGCAGGCGGCCAGAGCACAGAGGACGCACAGCAGCGCAAAGAGCAGGACCCTCAGCACCGACCGTGACCAGGAGTGCTTGTGCCGGGGCGGCTGAGGAGGACGAGAACTGGAAGCGGGCTCTGTAATGAGAACATTTACAAGACAGAGGACGTGAGGAATTAATCAAATATCTTTAACAGTCTACATTCAGAACCAAGCTGTTCAGGTAAGATACTGTAGCCTGTGCTGCAGTGGTCTTTTGTCATGAATTTTCATCACTTCACTCTGATTAATATGTAGCTGTGCATGATCTAACTGTTGAGGATGAAAATTTTCAGATTTAGTTTCATGGGCAGCGGTGAAGGGGGTGTAAAGCACCTCTGTGTTGCTCAAGATCTTGTTTGGCACATATAGTTCAGTATAGTCAGACAGAAATGAGTGGAGGAAAGTTCTCCTTAGGAACAGCTGAAGGACTTTCGGAATCTTGTAGCTCAGCAGTTTGTTGGGAACACAGATGAAGGGGAAGAGGGCACAGTAGAGCTTATTGCCAGTCCTACAGGTTCCCCCCGCCCCCCATCCCCGACTCCCACCATCTCCCAGTACCTGGGCTGCACAAAAGCAAATCTGGCAGCATCAAAATCTGATGAAGATGAAATCTGATGCAATCCCACCCAAAACGGATACTACTTACTTCGAGTCTGCACGGTTTCTTTTTTAGTTTTCTTTTCCACCTCCTGTTTTGCAGCTTTCTGAGCATCATACTCCCGTCTTCTGCGTTCCTTTTCTTCTGCCTTCTCTCGCTTCCTCAGTTCCCTCTCTTGAGCCTCCTTTGCTCGCTGTTCTGCTTCACGCTTCTTCTCCATTTCTGAGGATTAACAGGAAGTTTTTTCCTTTTATGTAAAGGGTTGTCATTGCCTGCTTCCTTATTACCTGCTTATCTGCTCCCAACTGGAATGCGGAAACCAATCAAATAACTATCCTCTTTTTTTATCCCTGGTTCGTTGTTTGGGTTTTTTTTTAATATTGCATACCATGCATTTTGCTCCCTCAGAATTAGGCTTCCCCTAAAATAAATCCTGTGCTCTTCTCTCCTATTTGTCATAGGTAACTTATAGCAAATACCATCCAGAGATCTAAGTATTATTCAGGGAAGAAATCGCAGTTACCCCCCACTATCTTTCTCCCTCCATTCCTTCTACTGTACTACTCCCTGAGTCCTCAGGATTTCTATAGTTATGAGTATTTGTTAAATGGCAGTCAGTAAGTTTAGGCGTGTAAGAGAGATCAAGAACAGTCCTCAGCAGACAGCATGTGAGGGCTCTTTGTGCTTACCTCGCTCTGCTTGCAGCTTCCGTTGCCGTTGTCGATCCTGCTCGGACTGGATCGCTTTCATGTGCTGCAGCACCTTCAAGGTCCAAGAAAACAACCTGAGGTCTCTGCAGAAGGCTTGCTGCACAGTCAGTTCAAATCAGAACAGCTGGAGCATAGCTGAGGACAGTCAGCTGGGGCTGACCACCGACCCTGACCTACCCCTACAGGTATGGCTCTGAAGAGAAAGAGAGCTCCCATCTTCCCACACGAATCTTTGCAGTTAAGAAACAGATCTTTCCATTAAAAACCAAACGTGGAAAACTGGTGCCAGCTGGTCGCTGAACACTTCTATTTATGTAAGCCTATAGTTTGCCAGAACTTTTCCAGAAGTGTTTGTACTCTGGACTATAAGCCTAGACATGGATTATCTTGTCTGTTTATGCCTCCACTTTCTTGGCAACCAGCATTTAGTCTCTCTTAACTCCACTAACGGAAGAGAATCCTACTCGGACCAGCATTTGCTTTCTACAGGCACAGAAGCAGTGAAGTCAGCGCTGTGAACCTGCACCTCACTGGCTGAAGAAACTTCAAGCTGCTGCAGCAGCCACCCAGCTTACTAAGCAAAAAGAAGAACCACCGCTGACAAAGCCAAGTAAGGACAAAAAGAATAAAACCAGATTCCCTTACCTTGACAGCAGCCTGTTTACACTGCTTCTCATCCAGACAGTCTCCTGCTACTTTAGCCAGGACAGGATCCAGGGGATTGTCCTTCAGATCCAGCCACTTCAGGTTCTGCAGAAAGGAACAATACAGGGGAGGCTGTAAGAGCACAGTAGTATTGCGATTATTTAAGAGATCCAAAGCAGAAGCAAAGAACTACTTCATTTTCACATGAATGGAACAGGTATGGAACTCAAGCAGAGAGCTTGAGCAGAGATGTTTTCAATGGATGCGAGATAATTTCCACAGAGCTGCGGTGCAGAGCCAGCTGAATTTTGGAATGGGTAGTCAGCAGGATGGATGCTTTACCAGAGAAATCAACTTGAGAAGGATCACAAGACCCTGGGCTGCATCCCAAAGCTTTACGTAACTGCCCAGCAAACAGTTTTACCTTGAGCTGTGCGAAGCTGACTGGCAGGGTGACTAAACGGTTGTTCAGAAGGTCCAGGTGCTGCAGATTGACCAGGCGGCCAAAGTCCAGGGGCAGCTGTTGAAGTCGATTTTTACTCAAATCCAGTTTCACCAGATGCATCAAACTGCAGAAGTCTGACTAAAACCCAAACATAAACAAAACCCACAGAAAGCTCATCAGTACGGTTACGGAGGAACCTCAGCAGGGAGTACGTGGAGATAGCCTGCACCTTACATAAGCCACAAGTCTTTAACTTCCTACAGAGCTGTGATGGAGGAAAATCACTCTCTTCCTTTGCCTTGGAAGATGGAGGTGGAAAACAGTGGGACAGATAAGACAGACAGACAGACAAGGTGATGTATGGCAATACAACAGAAACAAACCCCGGTCTCCACTGCTGATGAAACTGGACTGTATTCACGTGGGGATCCTCTGGCAGGAGGATACTGCAATCCCCACGCAGTGCAACCCTTTTCTCTCTTGTGCCTCAGCCAAAACCAGCACTGACGTGTGACTGACAGCAGAGTCATTCAGCCACCCCAGGATGAGCAAGGTGCCAGTTTCCAAACCTCCTGGTGAACCTTTACTGAAGCACTAGCTATCTAGTCTAAATATTTCCCAGCAGACTCATCTCCACAAAGGCTCTCTTAGCACCTTACCGGCAAGGAAATGAGGTTGTTACAGGACAAATCCAATACAGTAGCTTTTGGAAGAGCAGCCTGAAAGAGAAACAAAGCACTAAATCAGCATCGAGGTACACCCCTGCCCTTCTGACACCTGCCAGTTTGGCTTCAGCCTCTGCAGTTTCTCCCGTGTCAGTCTGTCTGTCCGGGGGGATGCGAGGTCACGCCATATCTTGACGGATTTCTGGGTCTAAAGGCAGTACTTATCCTCAAATAGACGCGAACAGCGGCAGCTGCTCGGCCAACAGGACGGGAAACCCTCCTCTCCGCCGTCTTAAATACCTGCAGGCCAGGTCACAAACACCTCCAGCACATCTGGCTCCCCTGCACACATCTGGCTCCCCTCCGCAGCTCCTTCCCCGGGG
>NW_009632202.1:0-36555 GCF_000690535.1 Cariama cristata
GAGAGCAGCCCTGAGGAGAAAGACTTGGGTTACTAGTTGATAAGAAGTTCAGCATGACCCAGAAATGTGCGATTGCAGCCCAGAAAACCAGCCGTATCCTGGGCTGCATCAAGAACAGCGTGACCAGCAGGTCGAGGGAGGGGATTCTGCCCCTCCACTCTGCTCTGGTGAGACCCCCCCTGCAGTACTGCCTTCAACTCTGGGGACCCCAACACAAGAAGGGCACAGACCTGTTGGAGCAAGTCCAGAGGAGGCCATGAAGATGGTCCGAGGGCTGGAGCACCTCTCCTATGATGACAGGCTGAGAGAGTTGGGGTTGTTCAGCCTGGAGAAGAGAAGGCTCTGTGGAGACCTCGGAGCAGCCTTCCAGTACCTAAAGGGGCCTACAAGAAAGCTGGGGAGGGACTTTGTAGAAGGGCATGTAGTGATAGGACAAGGGGCAATGGCTTTAAACTGGAACAGAGAACATTTAGATTAAGTATTAGGAATAAATTCTTCACTGTGAGGGTGGTGAGGCAGTGGCACAGGTTGCCCAGAGAAGTTGTGGATGCCCCATCCTTGGAAGTGTTCAAGGCCAGGTTGGATGGGGCTTGAGCAGCCTGGTCTAGTGGAAGATGTCCCTGCCCATGGCAGATGGGATTGGAACTAGATGATCTTTGAGGTTCCTTCCAACCAAACCATTCTATGATTCTATGAAAATAATCTTTTTTATTTTTTGAAAAGTTACAAAGTGATAACTGGGAAAAAGGTAAAAGAAATATGTTAAAGGATTCTTCAGCATGACACAGTCAGTGATTGTTGGTGGAGGAAGTGGAAGGAGAAAACCAAAAAAAGTAAATTTTTAAGCTATCTCTTGACTGAAAATTTCCACCTTGGAAGGAGAACACTGAAATCCCAACACTTTCACATAACATAGTCTTGAAAACTTGTAAATATACTAATTTTTTTAAATGTTCACAAAACTTTACAGCTGCTACAGGCAAGTGCTCCGGTATTTAGATCCATTACAACCAGACATAGTTAGATTATCAATCAGTCATTTGTAAAATACTGCAGTCACTAAATTACAGCTCAGTCAGCCTAGGCTGAGAATGCCAGTCTCCATCTCTAATGATTTCAGCATTATTCTTAGAATTGCATAGTTCTAAATACCCCTCAAAACTTTACTCCAACCTGGTGTAATTCTTCAGAAAATATAATCCTTCAAAAACAGTACTGAGTTAATACTTCGATAGGATAAAAAGGGATATTCATGATGCTGATTAGGATGGACTGTCAGTCTGACAAGCCATGAACACGAAATGCAAACTGCTTGTGATTATTTAACTCCTTGGAACACAGTGTCCAAAAACTAGGCTGTTAACTCAATTTCTCTGTTAAAACAATTACAACTTGCCCATGTATGATTTTTCAAAAATTTATACATAAATGTCATATATTTCTTCATTTCCTGCCCTGAGCTTATGCAGCATAGCTGCATTTTGTTGATAAAGCTGCCACATTCCACATCACTGTTGGCTGTATCTCGAAAGTAATTGAAGTAGTTGTTGAAGTATACAAGGAGTAGCCACACCACAAATCCTGTTTGCACAGTTATTTCGAGATATATCTCTGTTGTCGTGGAAAAGAGTGCTTATATAAGGACTGTTCTCATTTGTCTACTCTTAATACCTTTGCTTTTTAGAATAACAGCATCGTTCCCCTTCATCAGGAACGTAAAATAGTAAACACGACCACAGGGACTGCACATTCCTGAGCGGTGAATCTGCCATTCTCCATACCTATTTTGAGCTTTGCTTGCTAGTCAAATCCCAGTGACAGGTCTCTCGTATGGCTCAGTAAGGCTCCCAAGCTTGCAAAATGTCCTGGCTTGGCTAAAACAGGACCCATTCTCCCTTCAGCAGATTTTCCTTCAGTTAACTTTCTTCTAAGTAACTAGCATGAAAGGAATGCAGGTCATCCCACGTGCTGCTGGTAGATATTATATCCAGTAAATGTGAGCTAGTGGCCTGAAATCTTTTGTAAATTTGCAGTAAAGGAGAGCTTGAAAGCCTTAGGCTGCAACAGTAATATTTATTTGGATAAAATATTAGAACAGGTGATCTGAACACTAAAGAAACAGTAGGCACTGAAGCGTATTGACTGGGATCTGATAATCCAGAAGGAAATTTTTTAGAAGATTTTTTTAAAATAATTTTTCAGATATTAAGCCCCCCTTTCATGCTGTCAATGGATTTAGTCCTTTCCCTTAGCCTGATCAAGAATTTTTTGTGCGTTTATGAAGATGGATTTTTTCCCAAGTCTTTACTGACATTTATTTGTAGCTTGGAGGAGAAAAAAGAAGAGATGAGCAGCCCTCTTCTAACCAGGCAGCCCATGTCTCATAAGGTTTCTCCAGATGAAACCGCTGCCATTAGGACCTACCCATAGGCCAGCCACAGGCTGCAGCGAGGTGCTGTAGAGGAAGTGCCTGGGGAATACGAGGAAATACCTTTGTTGTCCTGTGAATAGTTTGTCCACTTCACAAATACGAGTAATGTAAACAGGAACGTTTCTACATGTGTCATGGCAAGGAGACCAAGGCTGTCATGGAAGGTGCTGATTTAATGGCTCTGGCATACGGCCAAAAAAAAGGCTATGAGGTCACACTGTTTCCAAAGATGCAGGGCGCAAGCTGATGCTGGAGGAGAAGTAGCTTTTATACCCACTAGAGTAAAACAGTCTCCCACCAGCTGCTCTGATTTATAGGGACTGTGACTACGCAAGCCAGCCTCAGAATCAAGGGAATACAAAACAAGCTTTATGCCTTTCGTGTCCCTATCTTTGCAGCCATGCCTTCTGCTCGCTTCCCTTTTGGTGCCTCTAGCTTTTCACCCAAATGTTAAAGGCTCTTCCAGGTCCCTGAAACTGCTCAGAATTTCTTTTTTTAGAGGTAGCTGTCTGCTTTCTTAGCTATGGACTGGTTATCGGTCAGCTTTGCACATTTTATTTATTGATACTCCAAAGTCAATGAAGGAGATGAGTATCTCTTTTATGCATCTAGTAAAACCTCAGATAAAATGTTATTGCAATACATTAATCCATATGTATTAGTCTTGAATGTTGGGGTCTATAGGTTTGAGCTACCTACTGATCAGCTGGCATCCAAGAGCAGATGTACACCTGCAATTTTCTGCTGTAATACAAGAAAACATATACAGATAGCCCTGTACAGCAAGGAAAGGAAAACCTGCAGATCCTTCCTCATAAAAGTGTAACCTTTACTTGTGATACAGATATCAGCAATATAAACAGAAGTACTTGTAGACAAGAGCTCATAGCCTTCTGACAAAAAAAGGGCCTTGCTGCACACAGCTCAGAGAAACCCTTATTACACGTCTGTTCAGATGCCACTAGTTGCACATTGGGATGTCCTTCAGCCTGAAGGCTGATGGTCTCTGGAGTGGGGGCCACGGACAGAACTGCTTCGGGCTTCCCACAGCGAAGTGTTCGAAGCAGGGGGAGCTAGGCTCCAAGCCTGCCAGTCATGCTCTCTCTTCAGAGAAGATAAAAGCAACAGAGGAGAGTTACAGCACAACCACAGCATCTCTGTTGTTAAACAGTACTTGTACACAATGTGTTTCTGGTTAGTTTAAGGAAGGATAAACAAGATTTAATATCTGGCAATGAACACAAGTTTTTTTTCTTGCCCTATAAATGATATTTGGATTCGTTCAGATTCATGTAGCTTCCACTCACGTAAGACTCCATTCCATTTCCTGATTTTCCATCTTCCTTATTTCCTAAAACGTGAGTTGTTGAGCTGATGAATTAAAACACTCTGAGGTTTGGTTTTGGCTCTGTGTGCATCTGTGCTCTTTTACTACCATAATTCAATGTGACAAGTTTATTGTCCTAACAAACACTAGCACCTATTGTAGAACTGTAATAAAAAAAAGAAAGATTGCCTTGAGCAGCACATTTTCAGCAGAGAAGACCAAATGCTACCTATTGACATTTTGTTTTCCTCAACTCATATTCCGCTTTTCATTCCATAGTGGTCACTAAACATGCAAGTCTGTAGGCAAAATGGGCTAGATTAGAGTTTAAGGATCAGCTTCTGCAATGAGCTGGATCAGATGGAGTTCGTTCTTCTTATTAGCTTTCAGCTGATACTTATGAGCCTGAGCTCAGGACTCGGTTTGTGCAAGGCACATTAAACACTGTGAATGCAACCCCTGCCCCAAGGAGCTTGCAGCTCGAAAAGACAAGTATGCAAAGATAAGCCAGATAAAAAGGAAAACCTAGGACTTTGCAGAAAACAAAGCCAAGACCTGCCTTTGCTAAATCAATGTGCAAAAAGCCAACATAAATGAGAGGTCGATTTCTGCATAAGAACCAACTTAAATGTTTCTGTACAAATCAGTCATGTTCAGCACAAGGCTGGCCGTCCAGATGAATGCCTGTACAAAAAAAAAAAACCACATCCCCCAGATCTACAGCTAAGTAAATAAATTACAATGACCCCAAAATAAAATGTGAAACACTCTGTTTTTCAAGGCTCACAAAACAAGATTTTAATGACACATGTGGTCTTTATTTGACCTATAATGGGTCTTGGTTCTATATAGCAGTAAGACTTTAACTTACTGATGGAATAACATTTTTATGTAACCCGTCCTATTACCAATGAAATAATCAAGTCTTCTCTCCTTCTATCTGTTTGAAAGGCTACATTCAATAGCAGGTCTTGGAATATTTTACCAGCAGCAGAATGATAGAAGAGTGACACACAGATAGAAACTAAACAGGAGTCATTCTGTCCCACTTGTTCCCTGAAAAAAAAATTAATACTTCTGCAGAGAAACGCTGTTCATTATGGGGTTGGCTCAGCACGGGTAAGGAGGTAGTTGTCCACTGCAGAAGACTGTTTTAGGAAAGGCAGTGACCTCTGCTAAGCTGTTTACACTAGTGATGCAAGAGACCTGGCAAGGTGGGCTTTCTCCTGCAGTTGTTGCAGCAGGATGTTTGACACAGGCGAGGGATGGTGGTAAGCTTCTTGCAAAAGCACTGTTCCCTGCTCCCCTCCCTCCTGTCTTCCCTCAGTGCAGCAAAGGCAGCAACCCAAGGTCTCCAGGGCTTGCTTTACTTGCCCCACTCCTCAACCTTGCTGTGGCTGAAGCAACCAGTCCTCAGGCAGATCCAGTTCGTCTTCTGTGGGTAGCAATTTAATCCTGCCTACACTACCAAGTTTTGGGCTGCCTTTCATGGGTGAACTTGGGGGAAAATCTAGACGGGGAGGCAACATTGGTCTCTTCTCTTTCAGATCAGTTATTCCATGCAGCTGAGTGTTTAAGAATCTGGCTGAGAGTAATTAGTGCATTTCACCATATTAAAGGACTCTCTCAAATTCCTGTTACTTTCTACCTATGTGAAGCAGCTCTCTGTCATTAAGTGGCAGTGGTATGGTCTCTTCTTACAATATTAGATGCTATTTATTACATTCAACAATGCCAAGTCTGTGATATTCTATGGCCTTCAGCATCCTAGCAGACTGCATTAAGCACTACAGGGATCAATCTGATATTAATTTGAGTTTTTATGATATTTTGTTTAAACGATTATACAAATACAGCCAGCGTTTGTTTGGAGCATCTTTGGCACAGTTCAAAGAAACTATATTTCACTCAGCTTTCATCCCTGATTTAAATATTACTACTCAGGGAACGGGCAGGAACATACACAGGTATATACCATGAATGTGTTACATATTCCTTTTTTCCCCTGATCGGAAAGGAGTGGTGGGGGGGTGCAATTTTAAAAGCTTCCCATTTAGCCTACTGTTTCTGCCCCAGTCTTACTGAAGAGGCTGCACAGCCAGAACTGTTTGATATGGTGAGATACTGTTCGTAATCCTTGGAGTAGGAGGAGGCAAGCCTCCTCTCACATTCCCAGCAAATCTATACTCACCCTATGCTCCACTCCATCAGACAAACCAAGATGTTCCACCCTCAGCCCTCCAGGACCCAGCAGGAGCACAGTCCCCCACCTCTGGCACTCAAGTGAGGGACACTCAGGAGTTGCAGGGGATCAGGCAGTGGCTATCACATTTTTTAGCAGTGATACAATTTTACAGATCTGCATATAATGCTAAAATCCCTGATTAAATTTCAGAGGGCAAGGGAAGTCAAATCCTGTTCTTCTCTGCATCATAGAATCACAGAATTATAGAATGATTTGCTTGGAAGGGACCTTAAAGATCATCTAGTTCCAAGACCCCTGCCATGAGCAGGGACACCTTCCACTAGACCAGATTGTTCAAAGTCTTGTCTAACCTGGCCTTGAACACTTCCAGGGATGAGGAAGTCCACAACTTCTCTGGGCAACCTGTGCTAGTGCCTCACCACCCTCACTGTGAAGAATTTCTTCCTAATACCTAATCTAAATCTTCCCTGTACCAGTTTAAAGCCATTGCCCTTTGTCCTATCACAACAGGTCCTTGTACAAAGTCCCTCCCCAGCTTTCTTGTAGATCCTTTTTAGGTACTGGAAGGCTGCTAGAAGATCTTCCTTCCTTCTGCACTCTCTCAGAGCCTTCTCTTCTCCAGGCTGAACAATCCCAACTCTCTCAGCCTGTCATCATAGGAGAGGTGCTCCAGCCCTCGGACCATCTTCATGGCCTCCTCTGGACTCGCTCCAACAGGTCCATGTCCTTCTTGTGCTGAGGACCCCAGAGCTGAAGGCAGTACTGCAGGGGGGGATCTCACCTGAGGGGAGTAGAGGGGCAGAATCTACTCCCTCGACCTGCTGGTCATGCTACTTTGGATGCAGCCCAGGATACGGTTGGCTTTCTGGGCTCCAAGTGCACATTGCCGGGTCTTCTTGTGTTTCTTGTCAGTGGGGACCAGCACAGTGCACAGCTCAGAGAACAGAATTTAGCTCATTGTGTGTGAAAATCAAAAAAAGATATAAAGTATTCACATTTTGTTTTGCAACTAGTCTTAGAAAATCAGGTATGGAATACAAGGTGTTCACTGTATTTGTCAATCACTAAGAGAGAGAATAACATATCTTTTGTACCTTTTGTTAATGAAATGTTTTATCTACAGGGTACATTGCAACTGAGTAGATCTTTGTATACCCCTTTATTTCCAGACATAGAGAGGACAGAGAGGAATTGTCTTGCACTTTTTTCACATGCAGCAATTTCCCAGGTGGAAGTTTACTATTGAGACTTGCAGCTAACTTATTGAAATGTATTAAGAGGGCTTATGGCCTCCATTTCTCTTCATTAAAACCAGTTTGAGTTTGCAGGCTGACTTGAGGATAATTTTTCATATCAGGAGTGAGAAGACAGAGGTTTCACCTCAGCTCTTCAGCTGACTTAGGCAGTGATTTCAAACAAATCCCGCCAGTTCGGGATATGAAACCTGATGTTAATAGCACATATCTCTCTCCAAAGTAGTCTGACATCTCTTCAGAAAAACTGTGAAGGAGTAAGTTAGCTTTGTAGGCGAATTGAGTTAAATTCTCTTGTCTAATGATTCATAATCTGAGCAGATGGGTCTACATATACCTAATCAGTGCTGCAGATTTTATAAACTGGGAGACAGTGTGCAGCTTCTACAAAACCATGGAGCACTTTGTAAAAAAATACACTGCTGTTTATAATAAAGTAAATACTTTTCAAAAACACATGTAAGTAAATACAATAATGCAAACTTTGATGTCAGCCACTGCTTGGGAAATCACATCTTTCATGAATTTTAAACAAAAAAATTATATATCCTGACAGTCTTGTGCTGATAAGCAGAACAGTGCAGTGGTATGCTGCTGGCTGAAGGTGAAAAGGAGGAATGATGTCCTCTGCGACTTCACCTTTCCCCCTTCACACTCCGCTTAAAGTTGCGCTATGTCCCTGGGGTCACTTGGAACACCCAAGCTTGGGTGGGAAAGGAGCCAGGAGGAAAACGTAGTCTTGTCCCCTTCACGTTACCACCAATCCACAGGTGAAAGCAGCAAGATTAATGTTGCTGAAAGCAGCAGCAGCAGAGAGCATGAGTGCCTGTGGCCACCTCCATTGGGTCGGAGTGCAACCCAGGGCACCTCAAAATTGGCCCCACAGCCTGCAGTCACGCTGACCCACCACGGGTGGTGGTGTGGACTCGGGGGACAGCGCAGGGAAAGTCTAGCTGAGTGGGAAGCTGCCTATGTGCCCAGCACCCAGCACTGCAGTTCTGTGTTCGGTCCTTAGCAAAATGGAAAGAGAAAAATTCTCAGCTTACAAATAGCCTGCAGATAGATGCGGCTGGGAACAGACACCCAGCAGAGATCATAAATAAACGTTTTGTCCCAAACCTCTGGATTTTTTATTTTTTTGAAAGAGGGCAACAGGATATTTCTTCTTTGTTCTTCAACTACTCTTTCTGAGAGCAGCACAGTGCCTGACATGAGCACTGCACAATCCTGCCATCGTTTGTGTGTTGTAGGTGACACCGCAGCTACAGATTTCACGGTTCCAACACCCCTCTTGGTGCTTAGCTATATCATACGTGTTACATCAAGCGTAACCTCAAGTTAACATCAAGCAGAACCTCAAGTGGAGCAAGAAAGGAGTAAAGGTGTCTTCAAATAGGCTGAAGTTAAAGGAATCTCAATTCTCTGTCTCCAGTTGCAAGGGAGCTCTTGGACAATACACCTCATAGTATCCTGGAAACTTTGTGTTTCCTTTTTCTCTCCTTAGAATGGGTACAATGATACAGACTTCCTTTGCCATATGCTGTGAGGTCTACATATGAAAATGCTATACAGGAATTAGGTGGTTTTGTTGTTGTTACTACTGCTGCTCTTTGTACATTTGCACTGAAAGTAAAGTTACTGTGCAAGGTCATCAACCAGAAGATCTTACTACAAAAACATGGATATGTGATTAATCCCCCAAAAGTAAATTCACATGCTCTAAGTTAAGCAAAATATCTTGCAGAATTAGGTCAGAGTCTGCAGACAACACTTGCAAAATTCAGCCCCCAATTTCTTACTGATTCACCCTTTAAACAAAACTCAACTTTGATTTCAACTGCTTTTCCGCAATGCTGTGAAGGAAGCCAAAACACCTTCTCAGGGATTATGCCAAGTAGTAGTTTTGAACAGGTTTGGGGCAATATTCAATGAACTGTAACTAATCATTTTCATCTTATCGCCTACAGAGTCATCGCATTGGAATGACGTTTGGCTAATTTTCCAAAGGACACATTTACTGTGGATTGTTCTACATAGCTGTCAGGAGCAACAGTGAGCCAAAACATACTCTGTCAAGGGAAGTGTTTGGTTGATGAAATTATAACTAAGTCATCAACTAAAAGTCTGTTAAAATGAATCATCATTAAATGTTTCTCTAAATACACTGTTTAATCTCGAACTCCAAAATAGGAACTGCAAGACTGTCAAACCTCATTCACAAATCTCCTCTTTGAACACATCGGGAGAATATTAACTTAGTTAATTTAAGCTATATGTGCATGCGAGCACATGCAGAGAAGCAAAGACTGTGATATGTTTTACATAAAGCAGGCCATTGTGCACTGATTATAATGTGTAAAGAGGAAATATGTTTATACCACAATCTATTCTAAACTCAAATAGGCAGCAGTACTCTGTGTTTATAAATATAAATGCAAAACCTATGTTAAAATAATGTTAAGGGTCTGGATTCTAACCACAAAAGCCAGGGAATTCACAGCAAACTGAGAGTTTGGGCCTGATTCTGATTTCATGCTCTTGCTGTGTAACTCTAGTGTCTTCAGCAATCGTTTGTACTGGAGAAAACACGATCTTTTGTCTGAGACTCTCTAGGGTTTGTGCAGGGCTTGTGCAAAGTATTATCATATTTATATACCATGAAGGCTAGAAAAGGATGTAGGCAGCTGCGACAGCATTCCCCAGGGCTTCTCTTAATCTAAGGAAGTGTGTACATGCATATGTGGATATGTGCAGGAGGGGAAGGATGGAAATGTGCAGTCTTGGCAAGCACATCCTCAAAACTCTCTTTTGTCCTCCAGGACACATGCAGATGGAAAGCCTGGAGCAAGCTGAACACTATCAGTCTTCAGAAGATGCTTACACAATTAATATTTCTCATGATGCATAATTGTATATTTTGTATAATTGTATAATCAACATTATACTGCTATGTTTTAAGGAGACTATAACAAAGGAGCTCAGCCAGGGATTTCCCCATTGAGATATACAACAGAAATATTAATCAAGAGACTTCAGTGAGGAAGAGGGAGGAAACGACCTAACCTTGTGCAGTCCTGTGTGGAGTTCTAGTGCACAGTCATTACAGCAAAAGAAATTCTGAAAAAGGTAAGAAAAAGGCTGGGTCATTCCACCTAGACCAGAAGGGGACACAGCAATGAAGAATGGTTAGTCTGCTAGCCACCTCTAACGACAGGAGCACATGTTGGCTCTGGTCGATTGGCAAAAGGGAACTAGCTATCTGCATGGTGTTGCTGAGACACTGGCGCAGCCGAGAAGGATCGCTACTGTCACAGTGCATTTCAGGATTTACCTTTGTGCAGCTTTGTTCCTCAAAATTTCAGATATACATCCTTTAGTAAAATTAGTCTTGAATACCTAATTTTCCCTGGCAATAAGGCTGGTGCTCTGCTGAATATAGTAAAACCTTCCTTGAGGGATAATCTACGAGTGTCTTCTAGGCAATGCATTGTAGAGTTCATGAGTATTTGTGGAGCAATCCAATATTTATTTAGAAGGGACAGATAGGTGGTTAAAACAACTCACCAAGTCATAGTAGGATTTCTCTCTCAGTAAATGATCACCTAAGACCAGGAGTCAGACTTGGAGATCACAATGGGCTTCCAGGAAAATTTCTGAAAGAGTAGTTTAGGTAGATTTTAGGCACTAAAGAGAAAGTGGACTAAGCACAAAAGCACATCCAACTGCTTTCCTCTTAAGGAGCTACAGATGCAGCAGTCATGTAGCACAGATCCCATAAGCTCTGCTCTCGTGGTGACTAGGGATCTCCACTTTGACTGGCCTGAATCTGCCTAAAAGGAAGAGTTGACACCTTTCCTATGATAGTTGATGGTTGGTGAACCTCCTGAGAAAGAAGAGAGATGGGATGCACACCCTCCTCAGACTGGGGCAGTCCGCACTCCTGCCCTGACACACATCTGATGCTTTCCTACAGACTGCGCGAGAGGTGCTTAACCATTCCTTGCATTGGAGGTTTCTTCTGGGCTGGAAGGCGAACAGCACAGCCAGAGAGGAAGGAGACAGTGTCCTCATCTGTGTCTTAACAACAACAGCACTCTACTGGCAAGACTGACTCCCCCGTCAGGCAGAGGGAGGGCCTGGTGTCATGACCCCCAACCTCCACTGGCAAATCCAGAGAGCAGAACTGATGGGCTTCAAAAACAGGGAGTCCATCTCACTTTGTCCAAAAGAAAAGGCAGTCCAGTGCATAGACTGGGTGAAAGAGAAGAAAAAAAGCATGGTGAAATAATGGTGGATGCTAGCAGAGTCCCAAAACACATCAAGAAGGGTGGAATATACCTAGAGGAAATGTTTCAGTAATGGGTATGTTTGCTTCGATGCATATCATTTTCAAAGGAATTATGAAAGGGGATCATGTTAATGCTTCTGTTTGCAGTTAATGACGATGCTTCTGATGTTTCTCCTGCTTTTCTGTACTATCCATCAAACAATATTTAATGAGACCAACTTCAGCTGTGAATACAGTGATCATCTTTCCATGAATAATGTTGACATAGTTTTTGCAATCAAGAATCATTGTTTTACTAGCCATTCCTAAAGTTCATTACTGTAGAAAACCTGAAAAGATGAGCAAGTGTCATTTGCTATTAATTCTCAGTTTATTTAAACCAGTACTTCCTTTCAGATTAGTTTATTCATGAACTCAGCGTCCTTACTAAGCAAAATTGTCAAGCATTTTTAAAAAAAATCTAAAAACCATCAGAAGTGTGTATGGAAACGACAGGATTGGGACCGTAGTCCCAATTAACATACTCTAGTGAAAGCCAGGTATCAACTCAACTAAAGTAGCCTTCCATGGGAAAAAAGCTGATGGAAGAAAACTCAGGATCAGTCCATTGTTCCTACCCTAAGGACAGCAAAGAAAATGCCAGGAAACTCGTTCTTTGTTAAAAAGTCATAATGAGACACACTGTACAAATAAGTGTGCCAGATGAGAGCATTACTATATAAGGCTGGGTATAGAAGCCAAATGCAGAGATAGAAATCCTACTTCCAGCCAAATACACCAACACAGATCATCACAAAAGCAAAGAGAACGTCTCAAGTAAATCATGTTGTCCTGCATCAGCCAATTTGACACACAGATACAAGTTGAACCTCAGCAAGACAGAAACCATCCCAAAGGAATAATATTCTTGTCTTCCTGTAAGGAGAGCATGTTTCCACATACTGTGACTGTTGTTAATGTGTCCTGGGACATCTATACGTAATTTCTATTGCATCTAGATGGAGTTGTCTACTTAAGCAAGTATTAAAGTGTTGCATTTTTGTAATACAATCTTTCTACAAAGAACTCTGAGTCAAAATCAAACAATTCTTGATCTAGATTTAGAGAAGGTTTTGATGTTCATTATGAATTTAAATTTCTCTTATCAGTCTTATCTGACAAAGATTAGATATAGATGGTTAAACTAATCAGTAGATATGCTTAAACCAGAGATGAGCAAATCTGAAAGTCTGCCTGGAGAGATTGTGAACTTCATTGAAATGCTCATCACTCTGTGCTGAAAGGAGGTCTCAAGACCACAGTCCACAAGTTACGGAGATGACTGCCTGACAGCATGTTGGTTGTGGTTTTCAGGCTTTATTCTATTTGTCATCGTGCTGATATGAATCTGACATAACTCCACTAGAGACTGCTATGTTACTGGGTCAGCCCAGATTTGCATCTCTGGAAAGTGATCTGGGCTCCTGCTGCATGGGGCCTTACTTGGTAGAACAGAGGGTGAGAGAGCATGTTCACACGCCTCATTTATTTACTGTCTGCTCCTGATAAAGTACTTACTAGCCAACTACACATAGAGAAAATAAAATTATTTAAAACTAGTAATAAAATTAATTGCATAAGAACTAGTTATGCCTAAAAATCAGACTCAAAGCTTCTAAGAAGAAAAATATTTATGAAGAGCTTGGAGTTTTAAGAGGTTTTTATTAGTATAACAGCCACATAAGAAACCACCTAGATCCTTCTCAACTTTATATTTTTTCTTTTGCTTCATAATCACTTTTTAAAGCATTTTCCACAAACTATTTGTAGATTTTTTTTTTTTAATTTGAAATTTTGATGGTAAAACTGCTTTGCAATTTCTGTGCCATACCCTAGATTGTTTTTCTGTGGAGAAATATCATGGGTTTTGTTCATTGATAATCCACCTGCTGATCTATCACCAAGTGATAATATAATTTTTTTTGGACTTTCAAGTGTCAGGCATTTTAGCGTGCATGAGTGCCATTAAGACAGTTCCTCTACCAAAAGAAGTAGAGGTGCCACAGTGTTAAATTTGTAGTTTAGGTTGGAGGTAACCTCGTGGTGCTCAAAGGCTCTGTTGGAGAAGAAATCAATAATTAACAAATGAATCTCACTGAAATCACCGAGACAGAGGAAGATTACACAGAGTCCTTACTCCAACATGGAATGTGAAGGAATGTTAGATGCATCTTAGAGACAAGAAGGGGTGCAGTGCCCTGCTAGCTTCTGGGTAAACTTGAACATGATGTTCAGAAAGAAAGAAAGGAAAGAAAGAAGGAAGAAAGGAAAGAAGGGAGGAAGGGAGGAAGGGAGGAAGGAAGGAAGAAAAGCAAGAAGGACAGAAGGAAAGAAAGAAGGAAGGAAGGAAGTGGGGGTGGGGGGAGAGAGGTGTCCATAGGACTTCAAATGTCTGGGAGAGTGAGAAAAAAGAGGGTGAGTAAGATTTTTCTCCCAGGGGACAAGAAAACTTTAAAAGGAGTGTCTTGCACGAGGGGACAGACAGCATGCCTTAGATTTTGGCCAGCATTTGCTCAGCTCTTCAGGCACCTCCCACAAAGTCTTGCAGAGGTATCTAAGATCTGAGAGTTCTGTTTGTTCTCTGTGCTCATCTAAACTTTGAACTTTGCCCAGGCTGATCACCAGGGTGCCACTTGCAGGTTTTGCTAGATAGACACTGTTCCATGAGCAGCTGGTGCGTGACTCCAAAATATTTGCCCAGAAACACTAAAATTCTATTACATCGAGTGGCACAAGGTCTGGAGGTTCAATATATCACCTTTATTTAGTGAACTGACACAAATTTCAAGCAGCTCTCAAGATATTGAGGTATTTAAAGCAATTGTAGATACAAGACAGGCTGCCCAATTCTGTGCTTTGAATTATACTTTTGTACAGAAAGTGCTCACACCAAGCCATACATTATTCATCATTTGGAATATTTTTTTTTTACAAATTTGTGTGGTTCCTTTTTTTTTCCTTCAAAGAAAGTCTGAAACACTCATTTTTATATCTGAAAATGCATCCAAAGCTTGTGGAGGAAGTCCCTGTCTTCAGGCAACATAGAGCTGTCTTCATTCCCATTTTCCACAGTGGTTTCACTCTCTTCTGTCTTTGATATGGTCTCTGGCACCTTGAAAGCAAGTAAACCTATCTCAGGTCTCGTGTGCCAGCAGTTCGATACCCCCAGCCATCACACCAGTACCTACAGCTGAAAGCTGGGGCGGGGGAGTAGGCAGAGGGGGGTGAGGGACATCCAGAATTACACCCCTGCACAGCCTAACTTCCAACTCTGAAACCAACAGCACAGCAGTTAGCCAGAAAGCTTTACCACCAGAGTCAGATAACATCCAAAAAATTGGTATTTACGCACGTCAGAGACTGATTGCAGCTTGTCAGACACTCCAGGCTAACTGATTTTAGAGCAATTTCTCCAATTACCAGTCTTTCTGTTTGCGTGGACCACCATGAGCAGACACCCAGAAATCTCACCACTCCATTAAGGACTTGGCATAATATACGTACTTGCATGTACACAGACGCATGCGCGCGCACACACACAGAAGAGAAAAAATACTGTAATGCCTGCAATTTCCTACTTCATTGACTGGATCACTTTTTTAAGACTGGTTAAACAGATGCTGTGCTGGGTGGTTAGTGATTATCATTTTTCTGCAGTGTTAGGGTACTTGACATTTTCATTCCTCAGTGACTTCAGTTAAAAACAAATAGGTCTACCTGCAGTCCACATCTGATCGCCAGATGGTCTGTGTGCTTATGAAGCTTCCATCTCCAAGCGAATTCGAATGACCTCACACATACATCTTCAAACATTGCTATCTGACCACAAAAATGTATGGAAAACGCAACATCTGTACATGTCTGCATCTTAAATCCCTGTTGTTTTACAAAATATATTGCTTGTCACCCTAAAATCTAAAGTCTCTTAATGATCTGCAGGGGGAGATGCAAATGGTAGCCTATGAGTTTAAAGGTTGTTTGTTGCATTAAACCATCTCATTTCAACCAAAGGTCAAAAGATACAAAACTATTCATTTGAATCCACTGAAGCAAACAAACAGATCCCGTTAAGTACTCCAAATGGTCCCCAAAGCACAGCTCTGTGTGACTGCACGTCTCTATGTTTTGTGTATTATTCATGCAGCTGGTGTGTCCAAGGAGTTAAAATAAACTTGAGATCTTATGAAACCATCACTAAAACTGCAGAGTTGTTTTTGCCTACATAACAAAGCGTTATTAAGAGTTACACAGCCTGTAAGATCTAGCGTTGTTTCAAAGGAGTACCTTGTCGTATCAACATCATTGTACATGTAAACCCAAGAAGACAGTAAACACAGGACGAATGGCTGGATGAAAAAACAGATGGGATATCACAACCATTTTCCAAACTACGACAGACTTCTAGGCCAATTAAACATGGTTAGCTCTGAATGGGAGAGGAAATAGTTTTCTTTGCTGTTAAATGTCAAAAAAAAAATATTTCCTTGAGGCATAAAAGCCCAGTTCATTTTTGGAAACTTGCTAAAATTAATCAACCCTGCATGAACTTTTAACCAAAACAAAACAACAAAAAAAGTAGAAGTATACAGAGGAATATCACTGGAAACACAGAAGTAGAAAAAAAGACATTTTGAGTTATACAGTACTTAAATGAGTAAAAGGTTTTTCTCAAGATGACCTAACCGATCAGCATGGAAAAACATTTGCTTGTTAATCTTAGCAGAATATGAAATTGACAAAAAAAATGGGTTGTTTCATTAGTAGTACACTCTTTTAAGTTTAAATGCAATAATGGGAAGCCAAGCTGAGATATTTTTTCACAGCAAAGCCAGTCTGTGACATTTAAATTTCAAACTGTTTTCCGTTTTATTTTACTTACGAAGAAAACTTAAATTTTGACACCTGAGAACTGTGAGCTGCCTTCTGTGAAGTTCATTAAGATGACTGCTTACTAAGGAGGAAATGCCAGACTAAGTTATTTGTCCCTTCTGCTTTAGTGTGACTTCATTTTAAAAGGGAAGAAATCACATTTGAAAGCCCTCAGAATAGCAAGCCAGTCCAAAGTTCAGGCATGTTAGGTTTCTTGCACTGATGCATGTTTAGCTCCTTCGAAAGCCTTCAGCCCACAGCAAAGTCAGTAGTGGCCATCAGGAAGTAAAGAAAACATTGGAGAAATTTGGTTAATCTATCCTCGTAGACGAGGTCATGACAGGACCACGTGCATAAATAGCAGAGGTATTATTTTCAGATGTAGATGTCCCAAGCAGAAGCTGAGGAAAGACTTCCTTCCAAGTCCCCTGAATAAATGGTAGCTTTTGGCTAGGGAGAGTGTGGGCTGGGATGTCATCCTTTTTTATCAGGGTCAGCTCAACGGAAAGTGGGAGCAAACCATCACACCAAAGACACAAAGAAAATCTCTTCCACTACTCCTGTGGGCAGTAGTGCAGAGGAACGGGAGAAAGAAAGGAGAGAAGCTGCATTTCTACGTGTATTTGTTTTCATTCTCATTGTCTTCTTTTGTCTGAAGAAGAGATGTGTATGAATACTCACCCTGCAGTTTGCGGTGTGGCTTTTTAATACTGAACTCAGATGGGCTCCTTCAGCCTGCACACATGATATCTGCCCGATTGCCATACACCTTAATTCCTTGACAGTGTAGGGATTAACCACCTACTCTCTAAACCAAACAAATCCAGTCAGACCAATGTCCTGAATAGTTTTTCAGTGATTCTGTGGTATCTGACGTTTTATTAAAGCATTTGGACTTAGATTCCCTTCATACTCCGGACTTGCAGCACCAACCCACAACCGAAACATTTCTGTTTCCTTGAAGCCGCGATTACAAACACTCTTTGCACCGCTTGTCAGATGTGAAGAGAGGATGATATAATTGAGCCTGCTTTAAAAAAAAATCAAACTGACATAATATTGCTAGTAACTTGACAGCTTTATGTAAAGCCTTCCCCAGAAAACCCAAGCTGATCACACTGCTGAAGACAAGCAGAGGTTAGGGAGAAGGTTTAGGCTCTAGGGCTCCTAGACTCAGCCTTTCAAAGGTTCGGTCATATTTAGCTTGCCCTTTGACATGACCCAGCCTTAAACAATAGCTTTGTGGGTATGCTAAATGGCTACATCTTGCCAGTTGCTGCCAAATTAATGAGCCCATGTCATTTTTAGTTTACAGTTCAGTCATAAAGCAGCCAAGTGGAAAATGAGGCAGGGACCGTTAAGGAGTGTCACGCAAATTTTCAAAGAGTATAGTCCCTAATTCCTCACCGCCCCTTTCAGAAGTCTCTAATCATCGTTCTGTTTCCTCCCCTTGCTTTCTTCAGATCCTCTAAAGATCCCCCTCTCTGTGCAAAAGAGGCTGGCCAAAGAAACTACGTGCTGGTGGCTCAATGAGAGAGAGTCGAGGAGGAGTAAAATGCAACGTGTACTCATGATTTGCACAAAAGCTAAAGCAATCTGAGTGGTGACCTGAGCTCCCCAGCTTGCGGTGGGGGGATATGGGCAGAGCATGAGTGTTTCATAGCTGGAGGGGAGAGAAACAAAGGGAAACTTTCGTGCAAAAAAGGATTGTGTTAAAGGGAATCCTATCCAGAAAAAGACTCGGAGACAAGCACAGTGTGATTTTCTACTCTGTTACATCATTTACGGGCAAGAGAAACTATCTCAATGACCTAGCTTCCCACCCCCACTCTCAGAACTGTATTCTAGGTCTGCGGTTTAATCAAAAAGCCAAAACTCAGTTCAGAGCTGAAAAGCTTTCTGCTTCAACCCTTCAATGATACACATCCTACGCAAGTGGTTTTACATGCTTTCAATTTGAAACCACATAAATCTTGCCAGCTTTCCAGTTTGACTGAAATTTTGAGCAGTTTTGCTCTTCCCCATCTCACTTAGTTTTCACCTATGGTTTACCTCCTCCTGACTGCTGTACTGGCATATTTCCTCATTCTTAATCCTTCTTCTTCCATACCTTCTGTCTCTATTTCTCAGTGGATGTGGATCTCATCCTTCTCCTCCACAGCCTGGGCTTCTACCTTGGAAATGTTTCGGCTCCTCTAAGTTCAACTGATGAATTTTCTTGTGTATGAACTCATCTGGATGCACAGGACTCTCTCCTTCGCAAGTGTCAGGGATCAACCTTCGTGTTACCTTCAGGCAGCCTCCCTGGTTCCCTGTTCAACTCAAGTTTGTCCTTGTTGTTTTTAAAGCCTGCCTCAGACATGCCTCAGGCTCTCTAGTGCAATTTGTCTCTGTCTGTTCCTCTTCTTGCTCTTCCTGATTGTCTCTTTCCTGTGTCCCTCCAGGACCTAAGTGTATTCCTTGAAAATTTTTCTACGACTATTCATTTGAACAAAATATGTTTTTACTTCATGCTACATTCACATCTTTTTGGTTTAAGAGTAGAGAATGAATTTGCCAGCAGGAGTGTTTGAGGAAGCAGCAAATTTGAAGTATATAGGTCAGAATATTCTCAGAATATGAATGCTTGAGCCCTAAATGTAAGTATTTGCAAAGAAACTCAATTCTAGGAGGTACATTCTTCCAATTGGGAAACAGAGCGGTTGTCACATGACCTCTCTGCCCATCCAAAATTTGAAACACATTTCACATTTTAAACTCAGAGTTTTCTCACGGAAACTCTTGCAAACCATTTACAGGCCCTGGGTTACAGTGTGGTGCTCCACCACATGCCCTAAATAGAGAGCAGTTCAAGGCCACACAGGAAGAACCAAAGAGACTGAGCCTGTCTAAGGAATATGCTTCCCCAGGGCTGCTCCCTAAGTGTGGAGGTGAACTGCTGGCATCTGCTAATAGGAATAAAAAGATTTAGGCGTACAGAAAAAGTTCCTTAGACTACCCCTGGCTATCTTGGGTGCACCTCAGGTCATTCTTCTCTTGATCTGAGCAAGCTTCCCCCAAAGCAGATATGGTCCTATCCCCCTGCTCCATCCAGGAGCCCACCACAGCACCATACCCCTCTGAATCTGAGGAGACCTTTTCCAGTACCCAGCCTAGTCTTGTTCCTAGCTGTTTCAGACATTTGCGTCTTTCTGATAAGAATAGCATTAAGCTGTTATTAAGCTATTTTTTTCTTCTTGTATGCCAGCCCTTGTGGTTGCTTGAGCAGCAAGCAGATCATCTCTCAGCCTTTGCTTTGGTGGGCTAAGCAACCTGAGCGATTCTAGTTTTCTCTTGAAAGATCAGTTCTATGTTTCCCTAAATGTCCTCCTAGTCAGCTCTTCTTGGCCTCTGTTCCTGTTGAATTCTTCTTCCTGAAACGCAGGTGCCCAGAAAGGTACATTTTACTTCAGAAGCCTCACTGGTACCTGAGAGATTAGCATCAGTCCCTTTTTATCTAGTGGAAATGGCTCTTTTGACATATACTATAACCACACTTCACTTACTCATTGCTATATCATGCCCGTATCTGCTTTGTATTCTTGTTATTTTCAGCTGACAAGCTTACATTTTATTGCAAGATCCCTGTTACTTAGCAGTAAACACATGATCTTGTAGTTTGCACTAATGACTGTTATCCTATTTCTGTTATTTCAAACCCAAAGTAATTCTGATTTTCTTGTAAATATTCTGGCTTACCACCGTACCCCCTTCTGTGTTGATAACAAATGTCATTAGCACATTCCCATGCTTTCTACCAAGTCATTATTGCTGTCATTAATTAAATGCTTAAACAAATTTAGCTCAAGATTAATCCTTGAAGCACTCTCTCAGTAACCTTCAGTCAGCCAAATGTTTCCTCTTCCCGTATAACTCCTTTGACTCTCTTGTTGATCTTCCACTAGTTTCCATATCTTGTCCACATAAACTGATAATTTCTTACATAATACCATGTGACATGCGTTACTGAAGTTGAGATAAAATAGACCATTCTTATTTCCCTTGTTTAGTAATGTAGTTATCAAGGAAAGTAATTATTTTAGTCTGGCATGTTTCACCTTTTTCTAACTCAAATCCTATTTTTCACTAACTTCCATATGTGTAACTGTTCTTGTCTTAGAAATTAGTTTCAAAACCGGCATACTGCTGAGGTCAAACTAAAGGACTAGTTTTCTAGATTACCACTTTCCTTTTTCCTAAAAAAATACGTGTTACATTTGCTGTCCTCTAGGTAGGTGCTACCAGATTTGATTTAACACATTTATTCAGGATCCTGTCACCTGGAAGTGCAGTCTCACCTATCAGTTCCTTGGGGACTCAGGAGAAAAACAGCCCTTCCCAAAGCACCTTGTGCTCTCTCATTCCCCCTCAGAGATGGCAGATTTCCATGGTCAAACCCTCATTCTTAATTGGCTGCCCTATCCCCACAAAAACAACCTTATGGAAAAGGAGGGAAAACTATTAGCTTTTCAGACCACGTTCAGACTATGTGAAGTCTCATCACCCCTTTCTCTTCAGCAATATATGGTCGTCTTATTTTTCTGTTCTTCCTCGCCTTCTTTCCTCCCCTTTCATTTCCTTTTCCATGGGCTCAACTTTGATTTCAGCAATTTTCACTCCACTCCTGCACTTCTGGTGCTGGTACCTGCCTCCTCGCAGCCTACCTTGGTCTTGCACAAGACCTCAGCCCAGTGTGCTAACCCCACTCAACAAAATGTACCCCGACACATGTGCCCAGGCCCTGTTTCCTCACCTTGATGGTGTTTCCAATCCTTTCAAACCCTCTGGCGAACTAGAGCATAATTCCTGCAAGGAGGTGCTCTATGAGAAAGGAGGAGCTAGCTGCTGATTTAACCCTTTTGTACAGCTGTGGAGATGACCACAATCTTTCTTCAAGGGTTGCCTTCAAAAGATATTAAAGTGCTTGGAAGTAAGGGACAAATGAAAAATATTGGGGCGGGTGCATGAGCTATACCGCAAGAGAAGAAGGGAGATGAATGAATATTCATTGGCATGAATAAAACAATAGTTACAAGTTACTCACTCTAGTCTGTACAAAGTCTTTCTCTCCTCCCACCTTTCTCTTCCCCTTTCTTTCTCTCCGCCCCTCTCTCTCTCGACTTTTTTCTTCCAGCTCCTCATTTCTCCATTGCTATTACTGTTCACTGGATTTTCCTACAGCTGTTAGAAAGCAGCTCAGAATGGTGTCCCAGATGCTGCACTCTGAAGTCATGGAAGTATAAGGTACTGCTCCTCCACTTGATGCAAGATATCAGACCAACACTGGTACAGGCAAATGCTGGCACTGGTTTCAGCCATTCCTCTTCCATCTGGCACAGGAAACAGTGGTGTCACTTGACTCCTTCACAGCATTAATTCCTGCAAAATTAGCATAATCTGTGGAGAGGAATGGGGGCTAGGGAGGACAGAGATGGGCCGCTCAAGAAAGAGGCAAAATTGGCTTCAGAGGGATGCCCAGGAGTGACCATGGAGATACTGAGATACTGCAATAGTATCTACACCAGATAACTTTGATATTATTTAGTACCAGAGAAATTTAGACCACTGCTGTGGTACCAACTTTCTGTGTGCTGCTGCTGCTATGCGTCCTACAAGGAAACTCTCTTTCATCAGTGGTGTAACTGGGCTTTGTAGGGGACCTGCCACAGGGCAGGTTTTGATGGCTCTTCCAGAAGGACAGCAGCCTCCACCACCAGGGCAGAGTGAGCAGCTGGGAGTTGTAACTCCTTAAACAGTTAGAGCAAGAGGTTCCAGAAGAGAAAAAAAAAAATGCAAACCCAAAAAACACAGCCAGGTCTATGTTGTAAAATGCCTGGTAGAAGACTGATTTTTTTCTTCATTTGAAGCCAAAGACCTTGCTCCCACTGATGATGTCATTCACAAGACAGGCCTGTCACCCTGACCAAATACTTCTTTCTGTGCAGTTGAATTTTAGACTAGTCACATATCCAATAGGATGCAATTCTTGACTTAGAAAGTTACAGGTGGTGCTTTTAAAAAGCAAATATATTTGTAATGACAAAAGCATGTACTTGAAGTTGCTGAAGAACTGTCCATTATATTCTATTTTCTCACCTGGTGGATATTTTATCCCTCGCCTTGTACCCTTGACCGCTCTGCACAGCAGCTCTGAATCTACCACAATTAGTTCCTTAGGACCTAGACTGGTGTGGTCAACTGGCTTGGCACCCACCTACAGGCATTCAGCCATAAACTAAGCAGCTAGATTTGCTTTAATCCCATAAAGAGTAGGCAGGAATACAAATGTGCCAGAGCATCAGACAAGACAAACTCTGCATCACTGGATTCAATGATGCTGTGCTGATTGAATCCATAGAAGCATTTGGCCTCAATATATCCTAGAGAAGCAATCTTTCAGAAAAATAATCAGTGCAAAACAATGTTGTCATTGGAAGCCTGGAATTTCCGCAAGTTAGAACTACTCAAGTTCCTTGGTGTGATATTTAAGCAGCAGTGCTTGAATGCAAGGGAAATAGAGGCCAAAGAAACTATTCCAAGTTGGATTTGGTAAGCACGGGGTTTTGCTTTAAAGCATATTAGTCAGACAAGTTCAGTCAAAAGTCATATGTAGGATTATTAGCTCTTGTGCAGGGGTTTTCTCATTTGTGTTGGCTCTTCAGATGCTGTGGAAGCCCTACTGAGCAAAATACTGAACAGCTGAAGATGGCTGTGCTAGAGGCGTTTTTCTTCCCATGCCTTCCTCACTGTGCATCTGCTTGCTATTGGAATCCCACAAGAAACAAATTCCATTCTTACAATCATAGTTTTGGGAAAGCAATTCAGAAAAAGGAAGGGAAAAATATTATGATGAGGCTTCCTTTGTCCAGCTTTCTTAGTATTAGAGACAATGGACCCCGTGGTGTCTCATACAGTAAATAAGCGAAAGGGCTCGGCAGTAATGAATAGCACAGTCACACTAAAAGAATGTTTCTAACCCTAGGATTCCAAATTGTGAAATGGTCACACAACCTTAACTCTGCCCCTTGAATATATTGTGAGAAAGCCCCTAATTACCTGATTACTTATTAACCCTGTTACTGAAACACATTCATTAAATTAATTAAAACTTCTTTGAAGCCAGAAAGAGCAGTGTGTGAAGCCCAGCAGGTGGCCCTTATGAAACTAGGAGCTTGGGCTCATGTAAGTGTAGGCAACCTGCAGGGACCAGAGAGCTCAGGGACCAGCAGAGGCTCCCCAACAGCACGGTGAGGGTCCCGGTCAGTGAGGGACCCACAGCACTGGAGTAAGGAAAGATCTAGAGCAACTACAAAGCTTGAGGCTAACTCGATTGTACATGAAGACCGTAGAGACAGGACCCTTTCAACACAGGGCAAGCTGTGATCAAGGTAGCCTGGCAGGTGAACTACTTAGCCAAGTGCCTCACAAATCAGTCTGGCTCATGTTAGGTCCTCCACAGATAACCCAGTGGCAGGAGCTTCACATGGGAGTATTGACTTCTCTCCTATCCTTGTCTTAGCATCTGTTGTAAGATACGAAATTATATGGACTTTGGTCTGACTGGGTAAAGCTTGTATTTTATGTTCTCAAGACTTTACGCTAAATGCACCAGATGGATTGGGTGGGGGTCTAACTCACTTAAGTGTCACAGGTATGCTAGGAAAGACAAGCTATGGCAGATCCCTTCTCCTAGGCAGTAAAACAGCTAAATGCATCTTCCTACCTCTGACACCGTGGCTCTTCTGCTCTTTTCATTTTATTTTCATACCTCATATCCCAAGTAACTTCTGAAATCAAGTTCACTTTCACATCTGACTAAGTTATCTTTTAATTAACTTTTTTTTCTAGATTGGCCTAAGGCTGAGCAGCTACTCATAAGCAATGCTGTCAGCACTCCTATGGAAGGAAAGAGGGAACAAATACCTCTCAGCTAAGGCTCCTTCGCCCTCCCTCTCCCACATAGGCAGTCTCAGCTTTCAGCTGCACTGGCCTCCTGAATGGCCTGTGGGTGTCCTTGGGAAGAAAACCCAAGCAACCATTTTGAACATGAATTAGGCACAGCAGGCCCTATGAGTCTCTTCTGTACCGTTCTCTGCTCTGTATTCAGTTACAAGAGTTATTTGGCGGTAAAGCTAAAGGACCTGGAAGTTACCTCCATTGTATTAATTTTATTTCAAATCTTGTGGCTCTAGAACTATATTTATTCCTCCTACATATCAGTGTCTCTCAAGGCAGATCTCAAGCCAAAGCTACACTTCAAAACCTAGGTAAAGGTGCGTGTGAATGCATAAACATATGTGTTTTCCCTTTTTCCCCCAACCTCCCCAGTTAGCTGTGGTGACAAGGTCAGCACCCTGGTGGCAGGTCAGCGTGTTGCCATGCAGTTGTTCAGAGCAGATCCTCTCACCAGGTGGGGAGCGGGGCTGCACCGTCTGGTTATAACACCTGCAGCAAATCCTCTTCCCATCCTGAGCAGAAGATTCCAGCTTCCTTCATTCCTCTTGGTCTGAGGCTTAGACCTCTGGCTTGCCTGGCTTTTTTTCAACCCATTCCCTAGCCAGCTGATGACGGATATCAGAAAATTCTGAGTAAGCTGCCTTATGTCATGATTTCACATACTGCTGGCCAGTCTACACAGAAATGGTGGCTGGAATTGAAGCTGTTGATAAGAAATACAAAGCGAGCGAGAGAGAAGATCCTCTTTCTCTGGTTTACAAAGGGCTTTTCTTTCCCATTTTTTTTAATGAATTAACAAAAAAGAACAATTGAAGAGGGTTGTTAGAAATTCGTATTTCATAAACATGAAAAAAAAAATTCCTTTCTTCTCTCCTCATGTTCTCTGTACTCAATAGTAATCAGCCTGGGTTACAGACCTGAAATTATTGATTAGCATCTTGGACTTATGCAAATACACAAAGAAGACTGTCAGTGTATTCTGAGCAGAGAAACGTTAATGATTATCATGTTTATAGCTTTAGTTAAAAAGAGAAAGCCATAAAGACAAACCTCTGATAAGGCAATGCCCACATCCCAGTGAACTGGGAGTTTTCTACTGGGCACCAAGGTCTCCAATCTCATTACTGAGTCACATGGACAATTTGCTTTACAGGAGTGGGTATATGACAAGGTAGTTTAAATTGGCAGGACTAAATTTGGTCAGTGGCTGTGGCAGCAATAGCATAATTGCTTGCATTGGTCAGCCAGAGATGTACTAGACCTTACTTTTAGGTGTAACTCTAAAGGAGTGTTATTTTTCCCTGTTTACTTTGAAAATCCAACAGATCCTATCTAACAAGAAGCGGACATCTCTAAATTACAGTATGCAGCTTGTATGTACATTGGTGCAAATCATATGTTTGCTTCAGCTATGTCATGCTGTAATAGACACGTCTTTCATCAACAGCATGAGAAGTGGAAGAACCTGCCGAAGCCAGAAAGGGACCTTTGTCTTCAGATTGCAGACCTTTAACTGTAACATGTGCCATTGCCTCTAATACTGCAACTGGGGTACCCATCTGCTCTGTAGTGTGTTGCCACAGGTGTAGTTTGTTGTTGTTTCTAACCTTTTACATATGCTCATCTAAACAACCAGACAAGTGTCTTTTTGTTTCATGAATGTTGTGAAGTCTGTTATTTCCCAGAAGCTATTGCTTTGTATAGCAAGAACCTCATGCAAAGCATTACTGAAGTACAAAGGAAGATCCCCGAAACTTAGCTTGATCACTCTTGCAGTCACTGAAATTGGACTTGGAACTCAATCCGTGAAACACAGAAGAGGTTGGAGACCGTGAGATCCATTTTCACTGCTAGAAGAGAAAGCAATAGCCAGCTGGATGGTATCACCACTGTTGCCCTAAGAATTATAGCTAAATGATTAGGATGAATGGTTACAGACAGTGAAAGAGAAGAGTGAGAAATAACTACAAACTTCAGACAAAAGGTGTAATTGCATCACACTTTAGGGGGAAATTAAGCACTGTAGTATTTTTGCAAACATTGGCCTGTGTCCAGCAAAAGAATGAAAGCTCTAAACCCCACTTTAGAGGTTTGAGAGGTCTCAGGTCACTGCAGAAAGCCAACAGCTGCTGCTGGAATATTCAGTCCTTTTCTATGTGTCAAATCTGGAAAGGATAAAAATACAAATAACCTGGAGGTAAAATGGAATAAGCAAACACAAGTCTTCACTCAGCAAAGCTCTGGAAAACAAAAGGGCTGCATTGCAAAAGCATGGATAAGGAGATAGATGCAGTTATGGTATTTTACAAGATGAGAAAACAATTATAGAAAACATTTCCTACTGCTGCTTGTACCATTGTAACTCTGAGAAACAATAATTCATTGGCTGCACGGGAGCTATACAGGTTTGTGTACTGAGTTTGTGCTTTGCTAGTCAACACATTGCAGCAAATGGTTGAGATTGATGAATTTGTTCACGTGGTTTTGCCATCACACTACAAGGAATGCATTTTAAAATTACTGGTATCTCTTAAACTTCTAAAGTATATGCCACATGAAAACTGAGAAGACCTATATCTGTAACTAGAGGACTCTCAGTGGCATTGTGTTATTTTGCTTTTGGCACAGCTAGGAATCTAAAATATCTTCATTGGCAGAAGCATCTTAAGTCTCAAATGTGAAAGGGTTTTATTACTGATTAGTATTTTTCAGTTCCTAATTAACTAATGACTCTGCAAAAATAATCAGAGAAAGCAAGACAAATGCTGTCCCCATATTACCAAATCAGCAGAGGTAGAAGCACAAGGACTGTACTTGACATACTTGTTCTTTTTTCTTGTGGTCTGGTGACTAGGCCATGACATCAAGCAACAGTCCAACAATTTCTAAGCGTGTGACTCCCAGTCACTTGCTAGGAGCTGGTGTGGGGTTAGTGGAACATGCAGTTCTTGCTGTCTTTTGTGTTTTTGGCTGTCATCATTGCAGAGATAAATTTGGAGCTCTACAGAATCCAGCTTCCCAGTCTCTTGGGGACTGCTAATAAGGAGGAGTGGAGCCAGCTTTTGGGAGCGGAGCCACCAGTGAATGCCGGGTGGCTAAACACCACAAAATAAGGCCTGGCATAGGGAGAATGGGAAATTGAACAAGGCAGGCATGAGAGATATACAGAGGAACCAAATGAGTGATACCAAAGCAGCAAATTGAAAAACAAATTGCAGGAAAACATACAGAGAAGTTTCAAACACATACTGCATTAGAAATAGCTACCAATACATACTCTGCTAAAACAAATTTTCTTTGCAAATTAATGTTCTAGTTAGCACAAAAATGTTACACATCTATGACAGGGAGGGAAAATGTCCAGAACTTTATTCTGTTTAGATACATGAATATGAGAAATACAATACCGCATGGCTAAGAGAGGAATCTCTCTCTGCTTCTGGCTGTGGGAAAATAGCGAGGAAAAGAGTATGAAAAGCAAGACAAAGATAAAGCAATCCTTGTCTGGCATCCTTTATCTTCTGGTAACCAGCATCCTGGCGATTTCCTGAGCCAGAGGTTGCATCTGAGTCGTTATGAACAATCCTCTCTACAACCATTCCCACCTTGATGGGTCTTTCGAGCCGCTTACTGGGGCTTTGCTCCTGCCACACATTTGCTGCTGAATTATGCCTTCTGTGAAGGAGTCCTTGGTCTAGATGATTTTCAGCCTGTTACCTAAGTGCCATTATACTTTGCTCTGGAAATTTAAAAAAACCCTGTGACCAGATGATCTTTACATAATTTGGGGGAAAGCCCAGCTTCTCTATTTAAAGAATTAATCAACTGAAGGAAGTCTCACAGAAGTTTTTAGCTTTCTCTGAAACATCAAATTCTCAGTTCTCCAAAGAAAAGGATATGAATATGACACTCCTTAGCAGATCCAGTGTTAATGAGTGTAAGTGTACATTCCTGAAGATGGGCTGAAGCATTTCAGGAGATTTTAAGCTGAAAGTGATTACATTTTTCCAGTTACAGGAATCTGAAAAAGACAAACAAGCAAACAAATACATTTTAATTAGGTTTTTTTTTATATCTGTAGAACAAACTGGACTGAGCAGAATTTTTTTTGTTATAGCCTCCTAAAGAATGATTATTTCATGTTGTAGATTAGTCAAGTATAAAGTACTTAAAGAGATATTAGCAAGTTCAACATGAATTATTGTTCATGCACTAAGAGAACTAAAGACATTATAGTAAATGAATTTTCTGAGAGTTCGAGGTGGTTTAATGTGCAATAGACATGATTTATAGAGTTTGGATGAGGAAATCGTATAAATCATGTTCTATGTGCAGGTAAAGCAAGTACTATATTCAGTGAGTTCACACAGTAAAACATTTTAATGTTTCTGTCAGTGAACTTAACTCTAATCTTAAGCTGCAGAAATGATATGGAATTATCAACATAAAGTATGCTTAAGGAAATTTATCATCTAGTGTAAAGTTTAGAAAGGAAAAAAATGTACAGTTGAAGACAAAATCTCTACTGCTTTGTACTGTGGACATTTGTAACTTCTCTGCTTCTTCCCTCTTGTGCCTAGAACATCAAAATATTTCTGAACCCATTTTATTCACTTAATGTATACAAATTGTATTTTTTTAACTTGTGATGTCATATGAAGAGATGAGAGGAATTTCAGTATCAAACATCCCTTCTGCTTTCTCGATTTACTCAGAGTTCCCACAAAATATTTCCTTCAGCTCGTAGCTGCATACATCTGGCTAAAGCCTAGATGATTTTCGTGCATACATGTGTAGATGTGTGCATAAAAGTACTCATGTGCACCAAAGCTGGTAGGAAAAACACCTCCATAGAAAAAATAAACAGTATAATACCATCAGGTGAAGTTGATATTCACTTCTAAACATAGCTAACTGAAAACCAACTCTCTGTGGCAAAAGCTGAAAGACTCTTTATGTTTAATACAGCCCTAACTAAATATATATTAGAAATTGAAATGACTCGTGAATTGAATTGAAATTAAGTAACTTGTGTAGATGACTAAAGCTGGATAAAGGTGTCCTACACTGATGAGGTAGCCTAATGAATGGAAACTGCTGCTATTAGCAACCTGTTATGATGCCTGGTGTACTTTGCCTTGTGTAGCTCACTTTTGGACTCCACCTTTGCAAAGCCTCTGCATACAAAATGGGTGGAGATGCTTAATAATGCTGACTAGACTCTTCCATGGGAATAAAGCAATCTATACATAACCCTTTATTAAGCCCTCATGAAATCAGGTTATTGTTACTAGCAAGAGATACTATATTGTGAAAACTATTGACATCTCGATTTGTTTCACAGCAGAAGAAAATAATAAGGTGTGTGCTGAAATTGTATATTGTCAGTTGCTTTTTGATGCTGACATGGCAGAGTAGTGGAAAGATCATAATCAAGCAATCAGTATGCTTCACTGAGATCCGTGTGGCTGTTGCCACTTGCCCTGTGGGGAAGCAGAAAGGGTGAGATTCCAAACTTGAGTCAATAACAAACAAAATGGTAGAGGTGACTTCTTCGGGACTCAATCTTATGACCAGTTAAACAAGCTAAACCTGAAATAAAAATGTCCTCATTAACCAGGTAAGACATTCAGACATCAGGATGCCTCAGGATGACCTTCAGAAAAATGGGAACAGAAAATGACAGAAGAAGGGAAAGGCTGAGGTATTTCACTGTGCAAGGGTTGCTCTTGGGACTCAGGACCCTGAGATCTCCAAAGATTTCCTTTGGTGACCCAGTTTCCACCACCTCCTTTCTCCAGATATTTTCCAAATTGTGACATATTTCTGTCGCTCCACAACTCAAAATGGAAGATAATTAACTCACTGGCAGTGACTCCAGAGAAAATAAATTCTAGCATGAGTAGCCCTGATACTGTTTAGATTTCTGATCTTAATACACTGGGCTCCTTTTGATATCTGCAGTTTGGAAGATGACGCAACACAATTCCAAAATTACAAATGTTATTGCTGAGAGATTCTAGTAAATATATATTCATACACATACACACACACTTTAAAGATAATTTATATATATATATATGCACTTAGAAAACACTTAAAGTTGCCATAAACATATGTAGAGTATACCCAAATGACAACATACTCAGTAACAATCGGCCATAGGTGTTTATAAAAACTTGCGTGATCTGAACCAGTCTCCCTGTCTATATTGGTCTGCCGCTCTGTCTGTGGAGCTGGAGCCTATCTGAAGGAATTATGGAAGGCCCTCCGCAAGACAAATAATTATCAAAGCAATCTGACTGAGCAAAACTGTTTAACTGATGGCAAGCTGCTTCACACTGTGCTACATTATGTTTTACCAATCAAACGCCTCAGTGGTTAAAATGAATTAATTGAGCTCCACATGGATTAAATAGGCTAGAGTGCGCTCATCCTCTCCTTACGCAAAAGGAGAAGATTTGGTTCAAATGTTGATTTGCAACACGTCAGGAAATGTTTTCTTCAATTAAGTAATCTCATTTTGAAGTGAGTTCTATGCCAGAAAAACAAACAGTACAACTTTTCTACACATGCTCAGTAGTTACACACAGGATACAATCTTACGATTTCTGGGAGGCTGCTGTTGAAAGCCAAGGAATTTATGTTTATAACAGGATCAAAGCTACAGAAGTATTAGGCAAATTCTGCTTTCGATTGCATCTGTATACATCTATCCTGGCCAATGCATTTCCAGCAGATGTACACAGACTTAACGATCATAACAGAGAGGCTCTAAAGCAAACCCATGTATTTCACATTGGAGGTCTTTAGTGAAGACAAATCAGTCCATAGACTTTTCTTCACACAATTTTCATTATTTATACTCCTTATATGCAGCTTAATTCCTCACAAAAGTTTTTTTCCTTAGATCAGAAACTAATTGACTGGAATAAAAATAATCTGATAATTATTACTAAAAAATAGTAATAAACATGTCTTCCCTGGCCTGGTCTTTACTAAGAACATCAGAGATACAAGATGCTCACACTCCTAAAATAGTTCAAGACAGAACAAGAACACCATCACTATCAGACAAAAGAAAGCTACAGAAAAATAAGTGTGCGATCTGGTTTTATCTCAGCTTCAAGCCCAGTGACTGCGGGTTGACGACACGCATCCCAAAGTCACAGTAATTACAGCAAAGATGGGCTTTGGCCTTGTGACAGGGAATTTGGCATAGCTAAACTGGACCCAATGAAAATATTTTCACAGGGCTTTGTGATGGCATAGCTGACCAAGAATTATGAATGATTACTGCCGCTATCCCCTTTGAGAGACCAGGCAATTCACTTTTACGCCGCACACTGGATCTGCTGGGAACGTGAGGATAGGGCAGCTTTGGTTCTCCCCGCAGCGTTGCTTACCCAGCTGCAGTAGCTGGCATCCAGGTGAAAAAGGCTGGGGTCATCGCTCTGCCATGGCACACATAGCCTTGGAACAATAGCCCGGGGGTGTGACCTTGAAGGGGGGGGGAACCAGGGAAGTGGGGGAGCCTGCACCAACGTATGTTCTGGGTGGTCATTTGGCCCCTTGATGAAGTTTTTAGAGAGCAGAAGCTAGGGCTTTGGTTTGCGGCTTTTCTGGGGGAGTGGGGGTTAACACGTTCGAAGTAGCAAGTGAGTCAGCACTTTGTTTCATATTTTCTCAAAATAAAAACATCCATGATTTTCTGTTACTTACAATGAAAAGAACAAAATAAGCAATAAAATAAATGCAGACAGCCTAAGTATCTGTTGTATCTATTGATTTGTCCTTGCTAGACACCCCACCAAGCAAATCTAATAAGCTCCGTTGGAAGCTTTAGAAGCTGGTGGTCTGATGCAACCCCTACTGTGCTGAGTGGGAACTCAAACATGCTGCAATGTCCTCTGCAGAGTTAATGCTGAGAAGGGCTCGCGATACACCAAGATTCCCCACTGCTGTCCTTACACCGCCTTGATGTGGTCACTACCTTGACTGAGGCCAAATATCCTGGCAGACCATTATGCATCCACTGGTGCTCTGATTCAAGGGCTTCATCCATACCCATTCTGCAAAAACATAGCCCAGGAAACAGGATCAGACATGGTCCCTGACACATGCACATGTTGATAGCAGCCTCATGGTGCCTTGTGGCACCCAGTTAATGTCTTCTAGGAAAATACCTGATGGTGTTGCCCATAAGGAGGAAGAGATACGGTGGCCAGCACTGACAGGCTGTGGAAGTTCAGGGTTTCCTCCCATCTTTCCCAGTTCTGAAGTCTGCATGGATGCTTAAGCATGGGCAGGTACTGAAACACTTTGGACATGAAGCAAATTTGAATTCGAGCACGGGAAGAGGTTACAGCAGCTTCATGGGAAAAAGAACTAATCCCTGCTGGCTAGTGGATTCAAGTTGGTGCCACTGCCCTGCACAGGTAATCTGTCTGAAGTAACACCGCTCCTTGATTCTACTTTGCCTCTTATGAGAGGAGGCTGAGCAAAGTCAGTGGATTTTTTTCTTGCCTGTGACTGCTTGTTTGGCTGGGGGTAAAGCCTCATTTTCCTTTCTGTGCATAGGGTTTAATTTTCTCTAACCTTTGCCACAGAGATGCTACAAGGACTAAGTGCTGTTTAGTGCAGCATCATCCCAACATCTAGGTAGGATCCCGTTAAGCAGCTGGCAGTGGACAGCACAGGTAGTAGTGCAGGTAAGGAAGGGTTGGCTGCCCCTCTTTCCCCATCAAATTCCTATGTTTTGTTCTAGACAAGCTGTTGGGAGCAGAAGGTACAGTCCCATGAAGTTCACCACATACACTTTCCATTTCATTTGCAGTGCTGACGCCCTATTGCTACAGTTTGCAGAGACTGGGATTTGTTTCAATGGTTTTAACTGGGCCACTGCTTGTTCTCAGTTTCCTGTTGCTTTGATCATGGGTTTCCAGCTCTCCTCGAGTAAGTTGTATCCTCCAAGGTGGATTTTCCCCTTTCCTGTGCTGGGCCAAAGCATCCAAGTGACCTTTGATTTTTTTCTTCTTCTCTCTCTCCGTTTTTTTCCCTTTGGCCTTTTTTTTGTTTTGTTTTCTTTCTGACTCGCCATATGTGAGATAATTGTGCCCACAGGAATTCCTTTCAGAGTGCCTAAGCACAAAAGAAAAACACCCAGCCAGGTCTTTTTCTAGAGCAGTACAAACATTTCCTTAAACCTAAGTGTCTCAGGAGGGGCATTGACAGAAGGCTCCTTTCACCCAGAAAGCCCGCTCTGTGCTGAGCTGCCGGTGAACCCTCAGCCGCCTTCTGCATTTTGACGTCACTGATGGAGCTAAAGTTTTGCCAACAAAAGCAGCCACGTTCTTTGATTCCAGCTTTATGACAATGGAAAGGAGGCCAGAGCCAATCACGCTGTGGTGAGTTTTATTAATGGAAAAGGGCGGTAGGAGCCAGTAACTCTTTGGCAACTTTGCTCCTTCGACTGCTGTCCCCCTGCATTGCACTTGGTGGATGGAGAGCTGCAGGCAGTCCTCTGCAGTGATGGCTTTCCCATGCTAATAAGCTCCCCAGTAAGAAGCCCTGGCCTAACATTAGGAACTTGTACAGCCTGGAGACAGCAAAGCAGATCTTAAAACCACCATGTGATTTCATGGGCATGAGGAACCACACTAAGAAAATATCCCTGTACTCTGAACTCATCTTATTAAGGGAATAAATCTGATTTCTTCTTTGAGCTCTCCTCCCCTGAGGACTGAACTGCTAACCCCTTGGTTTTAATAGATGAGTTATGTCCCTGGACAATGAAACACAACTTTTAGTCCTATCTTCAGCAGTTTCCAAGAAAATGAGTTGTGCCCTCTCCCCAGCACAGCTGTGCTTCAGGATATTTCTGCTCATCACCGCACTAACAAGAGACGATGTTGCCAGGTAGCTTATCAGGAGGTCATTTCTCCCAGGTTCAGTGCGGTTGTGTGGTAAGGAAAAGGGCTTTTGAGTCTGAATTCTACTGTGTGAAAAAGGCGGCTGGATGTTGCCCTTCCTCCCTTCCCTGCACTGTCACTGTCACCACCAGCAAAATGCTTGGAACTTGTGCTCCAAAGCAGGAATAATCCCCATTCCATGGACCACTGTATAACGGTAGTGATGGGGGGACACCTTCTGATTTAGTGGCCAAGACAGCTTTATGCAGGAACAAAATCAAAGTAAGGACCAAGACAGGCCAGAGGTTGGCTGACAGGCAAAAAGAAGGGGGAAATGCCAATTCATTGGGAAAGAAGCTGGTAGAGGGGCTAAGTGGCTCCTTCTTGCTCCACCAAGCAAGTCACAGAAAAGGCTATGGCACAGAAGCCCTGGGAGCTCCTTCCCTCTCCACTTTGGGACATGATGCTCAGCACCAGGCACCCTCAGTGCAGCCAGCAGTCACCAAAGTTGGCTGGTAGTTTACGGATCCTTGGTGGCCACCAGCAAGGAGGCAAGCACATAAATGACATCCTGAGCAATACACTCCTGAAACCACCCCCCTAGGAGGCTGTAGCCACAGAAGATATGAAGTTCCTGCACAGAAGACTTTCGCAACAGACTCTAGAATAATGTCAATAAAAAATCTGAAAGAGTACAGCTCTGTAGAGGCCCATGCTTTAGGGCACACTTTGGGTACGATGTTTTTTATTGCCGCTTTTATAAAAAAGGAAATATTTCATTTGAGCTAAACCTCTCCAACATTTTCAGTTGTAGAATAGAGATTTCAGAAGAATCCTTGCAAAGAGACTGTGCAGATAAGAGAATAACAATTTATTTCTTTCTTTATCCAAGAAGGAATAAAACATCTCTCTTCCCAAAAGCATAGCACTTTAGGTAACTAAATCTTTTCAAAAGTGCATAGAAAGACAATTGCATTGAAATGTGATTTATTAATTGGCATTTGTGTGGGGCGAGGGTGTTAAATCTGCAGATATTTGGAATTTTTATGACATGAAGCCAGATTCATACAGATAAGTTTGATATATGTAGTTTCTATTGGGGGCAGGGGGTGTCTAAATGCTAATGTTCCCAATATGCCATTCAAGTTATTTATTGCAACTCGAGACTGGAATTTATAAAGTGCTATTAAAATGTCTTGGTTGTGTTGGATCTTGATTGAAGCTGGATTCGCCTTTATTTTTTTATTATTTTTTAAAGGACGAGGAATAATGTGACTCTGCATCTCAGCACGTGAGCGAGTTTATCAAATGCGAGGCAGCAGCTGGAACAACAGGAAATCGCATGAGAGAGCCCAGCTCCTGGTTGGCAGAGGCACGTTAACCTCTCATTCATGTCACTGGGTTTAATACTCCAACTTTGCAATAAAAGCGTCTTCCCCGAGCCCGGGTTCATAAAAGTGTTAGTGGTCCTTATGTTCCCAGCAGAGGATAGTAAGGAAAACACAGCCCTGAATAGCTCACATTGATCACAGCAAATACAGAGCAGGAGGGTCAGCACCATTTCCCAGCCCAGAGCCAGTGCTGTAGAACTGAGCAGCTATTCATAGCCACTGGATCCTCTCCAAGCCGTGAGTGTAAATTTACTTGTATCATCTTTGCAGAGAGGAATTGTGGTCCCCAGTGCCTCCTGCTTGATTCGGATAGACTGTTTATTTGTTTAGTCCTGTAATGATATTATCCGCAGGGCTAGAGCCACACAGGGAGGATTAGGAATTCCTGGAGGAGAAGCCATGTGTTTATTACCATGACAGCCCCATGTGACACAAGCCAACAGTTACTTGTATTTGTTCTTACCCTCTCTGAAAACCTGGAGCTTGCAGCCGAGGGGAGAGGGTGTAGGATCGATCTCACAAAGGCACAAGGCGAAGAGGCTGCTACAGGGAAAGTGCTGAGATTAACGTGCTGGAAACTCCCTCCCCGGCTGTCTGCAAACAGCTCTATCTCAGGGTGCTCTCAAATGTAAATGATGGGAGGGGGAACATCAGCGACTGAAATCTTTCCAGCAGTGATAACAGTCCCAAACCTGTCCGTTTAACCTGCCCTTCAAGAATATTTAATAAACCGTGCAACAGAGATTTTAGCTTTTTCTAAAAGAAGACCTGCGTTTCTAAAACAACAAACAAAAAAGCACTGGCACAAAAAGCTCTTGTAGGTATGTGCATAAGCCCAGCGAAAG
>NW_009632202.1:36567-39828 GCF_000690535.1 Cariama cristata
AAGAGGGGCCAAGGGGGAGGAAGAAGGTTTTTTTTCCTTTTGTTTTCCTGGGTTTTTTTTCTTTTCTCTTTTTTTTTCTTTATATTTCCTATTTTAATAAATATTTAATCATGGAAAGGGAGGAAAAGGCCAAAAGTAACAAAGAACTGTAGGTTGTTTAGATTGCCTGGGAACTCCCTCTTTGCAGCTGACCATTGCTACATGTAGGTTAATTTCCACATGGAGCTGGAGAAACTCTATCCCCGGTTTGTGAAGCATGGGTCAGCCGAAGCATGTTAATCTGTTTAGCATGTGTGCTTCGTGGAGGTGCCAGACCACCACTGTGCAAGAGCAGAAGCAGCAGCAGCCACGGTCCTTGGGGGTAGTTAATAAAGACTTTAAGGGAAATAAGTTTATAAAGGTTTCAGTTCATGCACCGTGCCCGCTTTGGACATTGCAGGCTTCCAACCCTGCAGACCAGAAGTCTCTGGGCTGTTTATAGCAGCCCTAGAAGGGGGAGCACTGGTGCCGCCATCTCCATGGCCAGGGGTAAAGAGGGGACAGCCCTGCTGCTTCTTCTGCCCGAGTACAGGGGCTAGGAGCACAAGCCGAGCCCCCCCAACACTCCGGGAGCACCCCGAATCCCCTGTGGCCCAGGACACAAGGGCATCTTCACCGCTTTGGGCAGCCTGAGATGTTTTTGGGAGCTCAATTTTAATCTGCGCCCTTCCCAATGCAGAGCCTCAAACCCAACTGGAGGCTTGGAGTGCCGTGCAAGCCGCCAAACGAGATAATAGCAAATAAAATTTTATGAGTTTATTCCTACAGCCCCACACAATGCAGACTAATCAACATCTCGTCTCTCGCCCTGGGATGAGCTGCAGGGCATGTGGCGCTCAGGCTGACTCTCCGCCTCCCTCTCACAATTTTTTTATTTTCTTTTGAAATGCTAGACACTTATTAAAGCATTTTTAAATAACCAAAATATTTGCTGATGAGTATTTATTTTGACAAGGGTTTTGGTTTGGCTTTCGACTTCCCGTTCAACTATATAGACTGCAGTATTAATTTACTATAAAACCAAATGTGGTTGAGATTATTCTGCCTTGGCGCTGGATTTCAGTCATTTGGGAGAAGTTTCTCTGGTAGATGAAATGAACAGTCACAAACACATCTCCTTCTACTTTCCGGCGTGCTTCGCCATGTGTTCCTCAAAGCCAAGGGAAGTTGAGCATTGCCTGAGAGGAAAAACGTCCCGTGAACAGACACATTCCCTTGTCGTATCCAGAAAACAAGGACATCCATCCGGTCCCGTAGTGTCCTCACCCTTGCTGTTTTTAAAGCACAGTGGCCAAGGCCGTGCACGTCGAGGATCAGAAAAAGCCACGAATCGGGGTGGAAGCGAGGCCCGACACCGGGCTACTCTGCCTCGGAGGGACCCTGGGAGGTGACCCTTCACCCCCTGCGCACCCGGACCCCAGCCCGGGGAATGACACCCCCGGTTTTGGCAATCACCACCCAGCAAGGCTTTTTTGTTTCCTCCAGGCCTGAGCGCTCGTTTCTGTTTCTTAAAGCGTCATCGGCGATAAGATCGCAAAGAAAGGGCCAGGGCCAGGAGAAGTCGCAATACATCTGCAGCTGCCTGGAGAAACCTCTGCCCGCTTGCCCGCTCCCTGCCATCCTTCCAGGAACAAGCACAGGCACAATTTCCCTTGTTCCCTTTTGGCTAGCAGGGGACAGTGGCAGTGGTCACCCTCCTGTGTTTGCTGGCACCGGCTCACAGCCGGGCTAGGGCCAGGCTTCTCTCTGTGGTGCCTGCTCCCTCCGAGCGAATGAGGTCGACACCGAAAGAGCCTCCTTTTAGGTCTCCTGCCCTTTTGTGATATCTATCATACATTACTTTCCCCTGCAAAGTTTTTTTACTATAACATTTTAGTCTTTGGTTTGGTTTGTTGTTGTAGGGGCTTTGTTTGTTTCTGTGTTTGTTTGTTTGTTTGTTTGAAAACCTTGCATGTGTTTTTCTCAATGTGCTCTTTTATTAATGATGAAGGAACTGGCCAGGACTTAAACCATACGCTAGGTTATATACTGGCACTCCTTGGCCCTCTCGCTTACCTGTACTGATGGAAGATATTTTCCATTACCTTGAGAAGGGCAGTGGCTCATGCCCTAACCTCACTGCTGAAAGCAGGCTAACACTCCACTAAAACATGCTGACACCGAACATCGAGTGTCTTTAGGCTGAGGTGTGCGGGGGGAAGGTGTCAACTATTTCACAACAGGATTTCCCTCCCAGTTTACTCTGGCGGGTCCAACACATGCACACACACAGATATTTAAGGTTTTTACTGGAAGAAGACGTGTGTAAGAAGTTAAAAATTTCTGGTACTGAACTGCACCCCACTCTACTTTCCCCGTTGAAACCTTTCACAAAAAGTGTTATTTCCCTGAGGAGTGTTGTGGAGGGGGACGGTACCTCTGGATTGGCACCGTCCCTTTTCCCCCTAGGACGTTTAATGCTCTGAGGTACACTCAGAAAGCAGTCCTGTCCTCCTCGAAGGGAAGAGGTCTCCTCTCAGCCATGCCATTGCCCTGAACAGGGTCGCTCTGTCCCCAACAGCCGGGCACGGCGCACCAGGTGTGTCTGGGGGGGTGTGACACCCTGTCAGTTCAAGTCATCAAAACTCTCTTTGATGCCCTAAGGACTATTTAGCCTATTTTCTTTCCCTGAAAGATCCAGTCAGCGCTATTCCATTTGAAACAGTCGCTGTACAGCCTGACCGCAGGCCAAGCGAGAGTCCTGCAAAATGAAGTTTAAAGATGAGTTTCGGGAAAATGTGTGCATTTTTCGCTTGAAATATGCTCCTGGTCAGAAACGCGGGCACCTCTCACCCAGCAGTTCGGCTCTCGGGCATCTCTGCTTCTTTTGGAGCAAGGCACTATCAGTTTCACTTCGGTCAGCAATGCCAAATCAAGAAAATGAGGTGGTGTCTGCACTGCCTCATGCGTAATCGCGATGATTTAATGACGCTGGACTAGCAGACCCGTGATTTCCGACAGTCCGATCTTTTCGGAAACCAGAACCGTGGCAGTGAAGATACCAAGCTGGCTTTCCAGCGATTAGGGAAGCTCAGCTGTCTTCATGTAGCCCGAGCCCCCGACTGCGCTGGTACTGCCGCAGAGGCGGCCGGGGCGGGGTGGGTGTTGCGTGGGCGGGGAAGATCCTTGTCACGCCAACCCGCACGGAGGAGACACACACCCGGCGACGGGGGCTTCTGCGGG
>NW_009632203.1:0-10582 GCF_000690535.1 Cariama cristata
AAAAAGAGGAGACCATTTAAAGAACATCTAGAACTTCACCTTTTAAGAACTGAGCCCAGAACGCAAGGGAAGGAAAGGGCATGCTTTGCTTAGGGATGAAACTAGGGGCTTGATTGCTGAACAGGCGGCTTCTCCGAGGCCAAAGCCTCCTCTGAACAGAGGTAGAGGATGTGGCCATCAGGTCAGCATCAGCCCACCGTGGGCTACCAGCAGCATGCCCGTGCACCCCCCGCATCCCGGCACGGGAGCCTGCTCCTTCCTCCAGCCGTGCTCCTTGGTGGTCCCACCTCCCAGGTCCCACCGCAGGCAGCAGCCGCCTGAGAGCTGAGATGTAGCTCTTTGGCTCTGCCTGAATGCAAACCCCCAGCTCCGGTGCCCGTGTGAAACAACTGGATGTCCCAGCATGAATCAGGGTGAAATAATGGTCCTAATTTACTCTGCTCCTCTCGACCAGTCTCTCCCTTGGGTCCCATAGTGTTTCCTGCGTTAACTACTGGGAACCAGCAGGAACACTTGAAGAGCAAACAACTAACAGGCTTTTTTTTAAAAAAAATTATTGGGGTAGCTGAAACATTCTTCTACAGCCCTGCAAAGACAAAGGGTGAGAGCATTACAACATTGTAGTTTTAAAACCCTGAGCTATATTGAGCTTGCAGGGAGGGGTCTGGGCACCACCAAGGCAGTGATGCTTTATAACCACTTAATTGTTTGACTTGACCCTTCTCACATCTTCTGACAAAACTGAGCGTACAGCTAAAGGGCAAACACAGTGACAACAAGCATTTCCTTAGGAAGGCTGGGGATCTGCAGGGAAAAAAAACCTGAAGGGAAGAATAGAAAGAAAGAAGGAATTGCTGTGGGCTTTGCTCCTGTATTTTCTCCTAATTCCTAGGGATCTTGCCCACGTGCTACTTGGGCAGCCCTTGTGCCTGGGAATTTTGCAGATGCCCAAGTTAAAACAAGACACATGCAATAGTGCAGGCCACCTCCTCCCACTTGCTTGGCCAGGGCCCCAGCAATGAGGCTGGGCAATAGTCTCTGCCACCACAGTGACAGAGAGGTCTCAAACATCCACCCATGATTTACGGGAAAGGCCCTTGTCCACAAGCACAGCGACATGGTGCTCACAAGGCTGTAGGCGAAGCCAGGGGCATGGATGTGCGGAGGCACCGGGAGATGCTGGCACATCTGGAGATGTGGAGATACCACACCACCACAGGCACCGCTCCTCCCCACCCGATGAGGGATGCCCACGTCGGGATCCAGAGCTGTTGTCGGTGCTTTTCCGGCCTGGCTGCCAGCCTGGAAAACAAAAGTTCCCAACCAAACTGAGAGCAAGTGGGGACAACGAGGGAGAATGGCTCCGACATTCCTGCCAGCTTCCAGTGGTGTTTCCAGAGCAATGGGGCTGGAGAGGCTGAGCCTGCTGAGCTCCCAGATGAATAGGAGCGATGGACACATTGCTGCAGCATTAGAATGCCCTTCAGCAGAGGGATTAGAGCTTGGCCATATTGCAGCAAACCTCCCTGGTTGAAAATCCCTTCCCCAGTTCTGTAAGACAACTATCACATAACAACTTTTCTATCTACAAGGCTCTTTTCGACCCAGGCTTTATATTCTGCAAGAAGAGGACAAGATTTTGCCAAGGAGGAAAGATTTCCTTGAAGCAGAAGAACTGAAGAGTGCTATCACTCACCAAGCTCGGCCGGGAAGGGATGGAGCAGCGGGTAATCTCACTGAAGCCTCCTACAGCCACATCCACAGGCATGTAAGGTAATGGCATTCCCTTTGCTCTAGTTTAATGTGCTCGGCTCGGTAGGTTTCTAGAGTCCCACACCAGACCTATGGGTTGGCCCAGGTCGATTTGAAGGCAATAAATGCCTTAAATGAAGGTAAACCTGCAGAGAGATCAGGGAGCGCAGCACCTGGGGATGAGGCAGGCAATGTGCCATTCCCCAGCATGGCAGATGCAGGGAAGCGTGTCCACCGTACAGACAGGGAGCAGAGGGGGGTGACGAGCAGAGGTCACCTCTGCAGCAGCTGGAGGAACAATATTCATCAGCCACCTCTGGTCCCGGTTCCTGCCCAGCTCCCATTTCCTCGTACACCAGAGCACTGAGCAGACATCATGCTGTGTACTGAAAGCACAAGGCAGGAACCAGTCAGGGCTGGGTGAAAGCTGCCTATTCGGCTTTGCTTGGAGATCCTGGCTGGATCATGGTGCAGAGCACCTCAGGTCCTAAAAGCAACACTGCCGTGCTGCAGCGAGCAGGGCTTTGTAGTGCAATGGTCAGTTGAGGCTCCTGCCACGCAGAACCTTCCCTCAATGCTACGGAGGTAATAATATTTTGGATGCTGGTAAGGCTTGGAGAATTCATTCCTATATGCAATCAAAAAATCTTCTAGACAGTGTAGACTTACTGCATCAGGAAAAGTGACATGAAGGCCCCTAAGACTTTACTAGAGAAATTACCCGTCCACAGAAGAAGTTTCTTCCTAGCCCTCCTATCAAGAGATTGATTTATGGCCAGAAGCATTTTATAACCCTCGTTAAAAATAAAGTACCCTGGATGCATCATGTTTTTAAGCGTTGGCCTCAGCAGTACCTTGTGGATGAGATTTGTTTTCCTTTGTGTGAAGTGCCCGTCTTTAGCAGTTTTGAACAAGTCTCCCTCTCACTCTCACCATCTATGTCCGCATTCTCATGGTGAGGGCGGATGATGGAAGAGGTGGGATACCGGAGGAGAAGCTGCACAAACTGCACAACGTATTCACAACGTATTACTGAAGCGAATGAGGTTCACAGCTGATTGCTCAAAACCTGGACTTCTGTTTCAACAGCAGCTGAACGGTAAGAGTGGTGGCCTGAAAGAGAGCTCATGTTTTGCTTGCATTAATTGGATGTTATTTGGACTTCTGCATCAATCCCTTTCTTACCTTCCCAGCCACTTACAGAAGAAGGGACCTCTAAACCCTTCAGAAAGGGAGCTTTTGGGAGCCCAGGTCACAGGCAGAGCACCTCCTTGACCAGTGTGGCACCACCATTTGCATTTGGCCAGCAAGCCATGGACAAAGCCCTCAATGTGACCCTTATTGTGGTCCTCTTCGTCATCATGGTATCTCTGGGGTGCACGATGGAGACAGCCAAGATCACAGCTCACCTCAGGAAACCCAAAAGTGTGGCAATTGCCATAATGGCTCAGTACAGCATCATGCCCTTGACAGCATTCGTATTGGGCAAGCTCTTCCAGCTGGGTGCTATGGAATCCCTGGCCATCCTCGTCTGCGGCTGCTGCCCAGGGGGAAACCTCTCCAACATCTTTAGCCTGGCACTGAGAGGGGACATGAACCTCAGGTAAGGAAAGCTAAGTACATTGCCCAGGCCAATCTAGTTGTATGACTGGTTCAGAATCTAGTTTAATCAACATTAGCAATCCCCAAGAAGCTGGACAAAGACTGAAATACTAAGCGTAAAATATTTTTAAAGCACCCGTATTGCTCAATGAGCAAATTTGTCCCCATTTTACAATAGAATGGGATTTTGTACCTTTCTCTGAAGCATATGCTATGCCATTTTTGATGAGTTGGGTGCAGGAACAATTTTTCATCTCCACATAGCAGTACATATAGCATATATACGCTATATCTACCCATATAGTGGCATATAGTTCTGCGTAAACTGAGCATGCTGTCAGAAGAGGCTGCAGTAGTGAGAAACATTGAGCTAGCAGAACATCACTCTCCAACAAACCCTAGCGATAAAACAAGATCCAGGGTGAAAATATGAAGTATTACTTTCTCTGTCACTTGTGAATTTCTGAAACGTGAGCTGTACCCATAACGAGGGTCCTTTCTGATCTTGTATAGAACTTGAGTCATCTTCTCCCTTCTCTATTCGTATCACCTCCTTCTGCAACCTGACAGTGATGTCGGGGAAGTCTCAGTGACAGGTTGGGAAAGAGCAAGGTAAAGTCTTACTAACCATCTGTCCAGGTTAGTAAGAAAATCAGCACATTCCATTTGAAAAGTGTCATTCTTCTACTGAGAGTCCTTTCTTCATTTCAGCATTGTAATGACCACATGCTCAACGGTCCTGGCAATTGGACTAATGCCTCTGCTTCTCTACCTTTACTCGGGAGGACTATATGAGGGTGATTTGGACGGCAAGGTACCTTACAAAGGAATAATCACCTCCTTGGTGCTAATGCTAATCCCCTGTGCCATCGGCATCGTCTTGAATGAGAAGAAACCACAGTACGCTGGCTTTATCATCAAGGTAAGAAGTATCCTGTGCTAGATGCCTTTCAACCAAGGGCCTCAAGGAAGTTTTCAAAAATAGAGGCACGGAAATATTAACTTCTTTAAGGCACGCCACAAATCAATGAAAAGGATGTCTTGAGTTCTATCCTCAACCACTTCACCACTTTAATCATTAAAATATTTGCCCAAAGAGAGGTCCTCCGCCTTTTCCTGACAAACAACATTTTGTAGGCAACTTCCTACCTTCCTGCCCTTTGTTGGCTTCAGTTTTAACTTTGTTTCCTTTTGCTACAAGCAGCACTAATGAACCACACAGGCACTGCCTCCAGATTGAAAAAAAAAAAAACAACAACAAAAAAAACAAACCAAAACCCACAAAACCAACAAAACAAAAAAACCCACCCCACTGTTCTCAGAGGTCTAGCACAGGGCAAAAGTCACATCACTAAGTTGCTGCTTACATCAATGAGATACCTGTCCAGAAGAAGCCAGCAGATTGCTAAGCACCCACTTATGCCTGGAATCATCTCCCTGCCTCCTTTGCACATCAGGCATTTAAACAGCAAAAGGGAAACCTGGACAACCAGCTACACCATCGTCTAACTCAAGAGCTCCACTAGCAGTACTCAGAGAGCTGCTAACAACTTTGTAAACCTGTTTTTCATAGTTTCTATCACTAAGGCTTCATGTCAGAGAAACTAGGACCAAGCATGGCAAGAAATGGGCGCCAAGACTCAATAACAGACCTGATAAAGTGACACTAGGAATCACAAACCTCTAAGAAGCACAGGAACGTGGGAGTCAGGCTAGAGCAGACGCAGGAGGACCAGAGCTCTTCAAAGGTCCCTTTACCCAGCACAGGGCAGTGATGGCTGGACTGTTTCAAAAGAAGCTTTAAAAGCCTAGCATGACAAAGTGACCTACAGTGGCCCAGCTGACCCTTGGGTCATGTTCCTTTCTGCTAACACCACCTTTCTGTTTACCTTCTCTACAAAAGAGGAAGGAGGTGGAGACTTGCTTTTAAAAAACACCTGGGGAACTCCATCCAAATTGGACTCCAAAGTGCAGAGACAGGCAGGAGAGCTGTGTGTTCTGCCTCCCAAAATTCCCCAGCTCTGAATCACCAGACACCAAAAAGGTAGACAAGCTCTACCTGTGAGTAAGGTGGTTTCCTCCCCACCTGCTTTAGGAGGACTAGACCCACAAAGGAGAGACACATAGCAATGCCTGAGAGACCAGTGGCTGGTGGAGCAAGTGCCAGTCATTTTGCACATAGACCAGAAAGGTACTTGGTTATTTAAGGTCTCTAGGTAATAACCTCAGGATGATCTCTTGTTGATTACTTGTAACATTTTGTCTATGAAAGGCACTTACGCACTCTTGCTATATACTTACATATGTGATGGACAGGGAACCAGGCACAGCTGCTTCCAACAGCTGAGGCAAATCTTGCTGGGGATTTCTCTCTTGTCCTTGTCTTGAGGACTTTTATTTCAGGCAGGGATGGTTGTGCTTCTACTGTCATCTGCTGCAATAATTCTTCTGTCTGTGGCCAACGTGGGAAGCGGTATCACGATTGTCTTCTCACCATCCCTCCTGGGGTCTTCTGCCTTGATGCCTTTTATTGGATACCTGCTGGGCTATGTTCTCTCTGCAGTCTTCAAGCTTAATGATCGGTATGTTCCTCCGCTCCCCACTCCCCTCATGCTCTGTCACCAGAAGGAACAGAGAGGTATGGCAGCTCTGGTCTATGGAGCAATGGTGAACATATGGCTTTCGACATGGATGTAACTTTTGTAGAATAAACACTGATTGCAGTCTCCCAAAACACCTCCTAGAGCACAAGCAGACATGCTGCAAGCTGGTCCCTTGTCAATAACTCCCACATCTTGAGTGGAGAGAGAGAAGAGTTCAACCTCTGCTTGGCTCATCGGAGAGGGGAGGAGTAGCTGGAGCAGGTTTTTTTGACATGGGTACTTGATCACCATGGAAGGGGTGGAAGGTTCACTGAACAAGCAGATGGATGGTTTTGACTTAAGATCACCAGTGACCTGCTAAGCACACATTACTAGCCCCTGCTCTTGGTAATGAGGCCCGGGGAGGAAGAAAATCAATAGCACCAAACAAAAACCCAAAGAATTGGGAAACCCCAGAGACCAAACCAAATGACACAATTATTCCTCAGCTGATAACTACACCAAAACAGTCAGTGCATTTAGCTGCAGCCCCAGGAATTCAGGACGGAAACCTTGCACATAAAACCCACTCCTTCCCTTTCTCATCCTAACCCAGGTAGGAAGCCCGCTAGTCCTCACTATTTTTTTACCTTTATACCTTGGACTCCTCTTTTCATCTTGGAAGCAGATTCCTTCCCTGGAGGAAGCTGCAGAGCCCAGAGCAGGACATAAGGCCTCGAAACACCATTAAGCACAAAGTCCACGTTTATAATGTGTTCCAACTGCCAATTGCAAAGGGAGGAAGAGGCAAAACCTTCTAGGGATCCTAGTACTGCTCCTGATGAAGCAGCTTTTAGCACAGGCAAATGCACGAAGCATTGCAACAGCAAGGTGGGCAGAGCTCTATTTAAACTGTCTGAAAGAGAGTTAAATCTGTAATCTGTTTAACTTTTCCTCCTTCAGATGCAGGCGGACAGTGTGCATGGAAACTGGCTGCCAGAACGTAAAGCTTTGCTTGACTATCCGCAAGGTCACCTTCACCCCAGAAGTCATCAGCCCCCTGTACTTCTTCCCACTACTCTACTTCTTCTTCCAGCTTGGAGAGGGACTTCTGCTCATCCTGGTCTTTAGGATCCATGACAGAATAAGGAAACCAAGTGGCAACTACAGCTTTTCTCCTGTGTTTCTTACGGCTATGCCGACGGATGACTGTTGATAGGAAAAACAAAACAAAAACCAAACTACTCAGCTTGGATCCTCAGGTGTGCCTTCAGTGCAAAGCCGTTGATACTGGAAACAGCCGTACAGGTGCTTGCAAGAGAACTGTAAGAAGAATGGTTTTCCAGGCTCCAAGTCATAAATGACCAGAAGCAAAATGTTCCTTCCTTTGGCTTTAAATCACCCAGCAACACCAACTGTAGCTGTCACAATCTTTCCATAACCTGGCTTCAGAACTGCCTGTTCTCACTACACTTTTCTTTTTCTCCAGATGCAGCAAAAATGATCTCCACAGGTGTGGACACAGTGCTCAAGAAATGAAACCAGTGTCAAGATCTTGCAGAAAGAGTGGGAAACCAGAAAACCACCACAGGCAGATTCTGCAGCCGCCACCATCACAACCCCTCCAAGCTCCACCTTCTGCAGCCGGCTTACAGGTCTGCCACAGTTCTAAGACTCTTATCTATATGCTCATCCTACGCCAGACAAACGGATCGCCATGGTGCTGTCTGCACCCTCATTGTTACTTCCCTGAAGACCTTGCTCCAGACTAAGCCTCTCCCTAGCTGCCCATGAGCGAGACTTCCAGTGACTTCAAGTCATCGTGACAACCCTTTGGGACACCTTAGGGCCACGCTCCCAAGTGACTGCCCCCAGTTTTGCCCATATGAAAAATTACTGCCTGCATCAGTTCCCTTTTTTAATTTCACTTACCTTTAATTGTCCCACTGGCACGTGTTGGAAGCAGCTCCTGAAGACATCGCTGAAAATTAACATAATTTCTCTAACAAAGACCCAAAATGAGTTGTGAAAGTTTCTCAGTGCAGGAGCTGCCAAGACTCAGCATGCAGCTGAGCAGCCCACAGACTGCTAGTCACTCCCATTTTCCAACACCCTAGCATGGCACAGTGTACCACTGCTCTCCACACAGCAGAGGCCGTAAAAACGGAACATGGATATGCAAACTGCCTCAGTATGTCCAGTCTGGGTCCAGCAAGCTCTGCCTCTGAAAACAGATGAGCCTTGAATGTGCTTTGTTCTACCTGTAACAGTCAGTGAACTAAAGACACCACCTCTTCAGGACACCATCTAGCTATTGTCACACTACAAACATGAGTATGAGGGAAGATTGGCATCAACACCTCCAACGTCCTAAGTACGTAATGTAACCTGAAGTAATCCATCTTAACTAATAATAAACAGGCTCACACCAAGAACCTACACTTAATAAACACAGAATCATTTCTGGACAGAAGTCAACATAAACCTCCATAATGCAAAGCCTGGGAGCTTGTTTTAAATTGGAAGTTGGTCATCACAACAGCCAGCTCCCCAAGTAAAGTGCAAACATCTATTCATGCTGCTTGCAAGGCAAGTGGTGTGATTTAGAAAGAGAATTCAGAACAACTATTTATAGAGCACGTAGTACTTCATACTTAGCCTGAGAGGGAAGCATCTGAAATACCATCTCTTTCCAATCATCAGGTGTCTTCAGCCACCTGGGTTCCAGTTGGAGCCAAGTCCCACTTGAACACAGATGCCCATAATTAAGCAAGCAAGCAGGAAGGATCAACTGACCCAAGGCAGCTAACCTTACACTTGGAGGAGGGTCAATGCTGCTTTTACCACAAGAGGTTAAAGCCCTCTTCCTCCACACCTCTAAAGGCGATCCAGCATCTGAACCACTAGCCTCCAGGAGTCTGAAGCCTCCCGCTCAGCTTAGCAGCAATCCAATTAATACCTACCAGCCTGACCACCTCTCAACGCCAGCTCCCAAGAGGAGGGCGGCAGTTTGATGCAGTGCCACCTCAACAGCCACATCCACAAGGTACAACAGCTCCTTCTGGTTCCTTAGCTTGGAACATCGGTGCTCTGCAACTGCCCCGAACTAAAAAAGGCAGCAGGGCCTGCAGGCATCAAACTAACCTCCCCCAGGCCAGACCTTCCTCCGAGCAGAACCACCTTGCATTTTCCAGCACCTAATCCAAAGCCTAGCCTCGGCTCCAAAGACCTTTTTTAAAGGTTTCAGTGGATTACTGGAGTAGCTTTGTAAAGCACTTTATAAGAAAACATGTTCAATTTTAAGTTACATTCTAAAGCTCTCTCCTGCAACTTGGTTGAGGGCTTGAGAAACAAAGGACTTGCAGAGGGTTGCTGCCCCTGCGAGGCACAAACATTAACACACAGAACTTCAGGGTACCACTGCTGCAGTGCTCCCACCCACCAACTTCAAAATCCCTCCTCTTCCTCCAGAATGAGGACTAATGCCTATACAAATGCTTTATCCACCCCTCAGTGCCACATGCGCACAAACACACCGATGAAGTACACCGAGTACCTCCATCGTTAACATTCCACGCTTATTCTCCAAAGTGATTTAAACCTAAATGACTTGTCTGCTCCACTTTTTGCTATGAACTGTGACAGAACATAAAGACATCTAAGGACATCACATGATGTATTTAAAACGTAGTTCTCCCCCACACCCAAACGAGTGATCACTTTGCTGTAGACCCATCTTTAAGAAACATTTTAATCCTGTCCAACGTGAGGCACCATTGCAAACACTTTATTAACTCTAAGAACACACTAGAAGCAGAGACGTGTTTCTTTATACTTTATTTGAGCTACTTAATTCTTAAGTATCAAGAAATAGAGTGGTCTATAGAATATTATTACCACAGGGCAGTGAAATGGGCATTTTCTCAGTGTAGTGCAAGTCATATCAAATGAAAAGCTTTTAAAATAAAGTTTTATTACCAGTACTGACCAGCACTTAATCTGCTGACCTATAACTGAAACAATGGTTCAAAAGCACAAAAAAATACTCTCTGAAAATAAAGCTTTATGTACAGCACATGTAGAGCTCTTAGATGTCTAAAGCTATTAGTTTAATTTGAGATATTAAACTAACGTTCTGAGTTGCTATTCACAGTTGAATGTACTAGGAATTAAGTGTTCAAATGACTTTTTTTGGAGTACAAAAAATTTGTCTGCTTTAGTTATAAAGAGCTCTGCCAGTATACACAAACTATACACTTCAGACATTCACAAAAAAATGTGAGCAAGAAAAGGGTTATCAAAAAACATTTAATACAATTAATCAATAACCCTTCCCACCATGGTCCACATCTACAAAGTTCCCCCATCCCTCCCCCCCACCCCCCATCCAAACCCTTCCCCACAGAAAGTCACATACTTACCACAAGTTTTAGCAAGTATGGTTTAAAAAAAGGGCCCCCAGGGCAAGTTACTTATAGTTCAGTTGCCACTGTCAACAGATCTGGACCTCGATCTAGATCTCTGCCGATCCACAGACGATGGGGATTTAGATCTACTGGAAGAACCACGTTTCTGGCTCTTCTCTGGCATTGGAGATCTACTAACTGATCGAGACTTGCTACGGCTCCCACTCCTTGACCTGCTGT